>NW_027462309.1:0-40600 GCF_050947455.1 Rhinoderma darwinii
TATAGAAGCACTGTCTTTGACTTCTCTGGATGTTTCCCAGGCGAGCTTTGACAAGTAAATCCTAGACGCTCGATCTTGGTTATTTTCGCTTTCGCGGCTGGCAGCAAAGTTCAGAACCATGTTTCTGTGAATAACTTTTGAACCGTAAGTCACAGACGCTCGCTCTTGGCTGCATTCGTTTCAGCTCGTGGCAGACAGTCTAAAAAACACTATCTTGGACTTCTCTGGATGTTTCCCAGGCGAGCTATTGGCAGCATGTTCAGAACCACTGTTTCTGAGGCTAATTCTTGAACCGTAAGTCATAGACGCTCGATCTTGGCGGCATTCGTCTCAGCGCCTGGCAATTAGTATAGAAGCACTGTTTCCCACTGTTTCTGAGGCTAATTCTTGAACCGTAAGTCATAGACGCTAGATCTTGGCGGCATTCGTCTCAGCGCCTGGCAATTAGTATAGAAGCACTGTCTTTGACTTCTCTGGATGTTTCCCAGGCGAGCTATTGACAAGTAAATCCTAGACGCTCGATCTTGGTTATTTTCGCTTTCGCGGCTGGCAGCAAAGTTCAGAACCATGTTTCTGTGAATAACTTTTGAACCGTAAGTCACAGACGCTCGCTCTTGGCTGCATTCGTTTCAGCTCGTGGCAGCCAGTCTAAAAAACACTATCTTGGACTTCTCTGGATGTTTCCCAGGCGAGCTATTGGCAGCATGTTCAGAACCACTGTTTCTGAGGCTAATTCTTGAACCGTGTCATAGACGCTCGATCTTGGCGGCATTCGTCTCAGCGCCTGGCAATTAGTATAGAAGCACTGTTTCCCACTGTTTCTGAGGCTAATTCTTGAACCGTAAGTCATAGACGCTAGATCTTGGCGGCATTCGTCTCAGCGCCTGGCAATTAGTATAGAAGCACTGTTTCCCACTGTTTCTGAGGCTAATTCTTGAACCGTAAGTCATAGACGCTAGATCTTGGCGGCATTCGTCTCAGCGCCTGGCAATTAGTATAGAAGCACTGTCTTTGACTTCTCTGGATGTTTCCCAGGCGAGCTATTGACAAGTAAATCCTAGACGCTCGATCTTGGTTATTTTCGCTTTCGCGGCTGGCAGCAAAGTTCAGAACCATGTTTCTGTGAATAACTCTTGAACCGTAAGTCACAGACGCTCGCTCTTGGCTGCATTCGTTTCAGCTCGTGGCAGCCCGTCTAAAAAACACTATCTTGGACTTCTCTGGATGTTTCCCAGGCGAGCAATTGGCAGCATGTTCAGAACCACTGTTTCTGAGGCTAATTCTTGAACCGTAAGTCATAGACGCTCGATCTTGGCGGCATTCGTCTCAGCGCCTGGCAATTAGTATAGAAGCACTGTTTCCCACTGTTTCTGAGGCTAATTCTTGAACCGTAAGTCATAGACGCTAGATATTGGCGGCATTCATCTCAGCGCCTGGCAATTAGTATAGAAGCACTGTCTTTGACTTCTCTGGATGTTTCCCAGGCGAGCTATTGACAAGTAAATCCTAGACGCTCGATCTTGGTTATTTTCGCTTTCGCGGCTGGCAGCAAAGTTCAGAACCATGTTTCTGTGAATAACTCTTGAACCGTAAGTCACAGACGCTCGCTCTTGGCTGCATTCGTTTCAGCTCGTGGCAGCCCGTCTAAAAAACACTATCTTGGCCTTCTCTGGATGTTTCCCAGGCGAGCAATTGGCAGCATGTTCAGAACCACTGTTTCTGAGGCTAATTCTTGAACCGTAAGTCATAGACGCTCGATCTTGGCGGCATTCGTCTCAGCGCCTGGCAATTAGTATAGAAGCACTGTTTCCCACTGTTTCTGAGGCTAATTCTTGAACCGTAAGTCATAGACGCTAGATCTTCGCGGCATTCGTCTCAGCGCCTGGCAATTAGTATGGAAGCACTGTCTTTGACTTCTCTGGATGTTTCCCAGGCGAGCTATTGACAAGTAAATCCTAGACGCTCGATCTTGGTTATTTTCGCTTTCGCGGCTGGCAGCAAAGTTCAGAACCATGTTTCTGTGAATAACTCTTGAACCGTAAGTCACAGACGCTCGCTCTTGGCTGCATTCGTTTCAGCTCGTGGCAGCCCGTCTAAAAAATACTATCTTGGACTTCTCTGGATCTTTCCCAGGCGAGCTATTGGCAGCATGTTCAGAACCACTGTTTCTGAGGCTAATTCTTGAACGTAAGTCTTAGACGCTCGATCTTGGCGCCATTCGTCTCAGCGCCTGGCAATTAGTATAGAAGCACTGTTTCCCACTGTTTCTGAGGCTAATTCTTGAACCGTAAGTCATAGACGCTAGATCTTGGCGGCATTCGTCTCAGCGCCTGGCAATTAGTATAGAAGCACTGTCTTTGACTTCTCTGGATGTTTCCCAGGCGAGCTATTGACAAGTAAATCCTAGACGCTCGATCTTGGTTATTTTCGCTTTCGCGGCTGGCAGCAAAGTTCAGAACCATGTTTCTGTGAATAACTCTTGAACCGTAAGTCACAGACGCTCGCTCTTGGCTGCATTCGTTTCAGCTCGTGGCAGCCCGTCTAAAAAACACTATCTTGGACTTCTCTGGATGTTTCCCAGGCGAGCTATTGGCAGCATGTTCAGAACCACTGTTTCTGAGGCTAATTCTTGAACCGTAAGTCATAGACGCTCGATCTTGGCGGCATTCGTCTCAGCGCCTGGCAATTAGTATAGAAGCACTGTTTCCCACTGTTTCTGAGGCTAATTCTTGAACCGTAAGTCATAGACGCTAGATCTTGGCGGCATTCGTCTCAGCGCCTGGCAATTAGTATAGAAGCACTGTCTTTGACTTCTCTGGATGTTTCCCAGGCGAGCTATTGACAAGTAAATCCTAGACGCTCGATCTTGGTTATTTTCGCTTTCGCGGCTGGCAGCAAAGTTCAGAACCATGTTTCTGTGAATAACTCTTGAACCGTAAGTCACAGACGCTCGCTCTTGGCTGCATTCGTTTCAGCTCGTGGCAGCCCGTCTAAAAAACACTATCTTGGACTTGTCTGGATGTTTCCCAGGCGAGCTATTGGCAGCATGTTCAGAACCACTGTTTCTGAGGCTAATTCTTGAACCGTAAGTCATAGACGCTCGATCTTGGCGGCATTCGTCTCAGCGCCTGGCAATTAGTATAGAAGCACTGTCTTTGACTTCTCTGGATGGTTTCCCAGGCGAGCTATTGACAAGTAAATCCTAGACGCTCGATCTTGGTTATTTTCGCTTTCGCGGCTGGCAGCAAAGTTCAGAACCATGTTTCTGTGAATAACTCTTGAACCGTAAGTCACAGACGCTCGCTCTTGGCTGCATTCGTTTCAGCTCGTGGCAGCCCGTCTAAAAACACTATCTTGGACTTCTCTGGATGTTTCCCAGGCGAGCAATTGGCAGCATGTTCAGAACCACTGTTTCTGAGGCTAATTCTTGAACCGTAAGTCATAGACGCTCGATCTTGGCGGCATTCGTCTCAGCGCCTGGCAATTAGTATAGAAGCACTGTTTCCCACTGTTTCTGAGGCTAATTCTTGAACCGTAAGTCATAGACGCTAGATCTTGGCGGCATTCGTCTCAGCGCCTGGCAATTAGTATAGAAAGCACTGTCTTTGACTTCTCTGGATGTTTCCCAGGCGAGCTATTGACAAGTAAATCCTAGACGCTCGATCTTGGTTATTTTCGCTTTCGCGGCTGGCAGCAAAGTTCAGAACCATGTTTCTGTGAATAACTCTTGAACCGTAAGTCACAGACGCTCGCTCTTGGCTGCATTCGTTTCAGCTCGTGGCAGCCCGTCTAAAAAATACTATCTTGGACTTCTCTGGATCTTTCCCAGGCGAGCTATTGGCAGCATGTTCAGAACCACTGTTTCTGAGGCTAATTCTTGAACCGTAAGTCATAGACGCTAGATCTTGGCGGCATTCGTCTCAGCGCCTGGCAATTAGTATAGAAGCACTGTTTCCCACTGTTTCTGAGGCTAATTCTTGAACCGTAAGTCATAGACGCTAGATCTTGGCGGCATTCATCTCAGCGCCTGGCAATTAGTATAGAAGCACTGTCTTTGACTTCTCTGGATGTTTCCCAGGCGAGCTATTGACAAGTAAATCCTAGACGCTCGATCTTGGTTATTTTTCGCTTTCGCGGCTGGCAGCAAAGTCAGAACCATGTTTCTGTGAATAACTCTTGAACCGTAAGTCACAGACGCTCGCTCTTGGCTGCATTCGTTTCAGCTCGTGGCAGCCCGTCTAAAAAACACTATCTTGGACTTGTCTGGATGTTTCCCAGGCGAGCTATTGGCAGCATGTTCAGAACCACTGTTTCCGAGGCTAATTCTTGAACCGTAAGTCATAGACGCTCGATCTTGGCGGCATTCGTCTCAGCGCCTGGCAATTAGTATAGAAGCACTGTTTCCCACTGTTTCTGAGGCTAATTCTTGAACCGTAAGTCATAGACGCTAGATCTTGGCGGCATTCATCTCAGCGCCTGGCAATTAGTATAGAAGCACTGTCTTTGACTTCTCTGGATGTTTCCCAGGCGAGCTATTGACAAGTAAATCCTAGACGCTCGATCTTGGTTATTTTCGCTTTCGCGGCTGGCAGCAAAGTTCAGAACCATGTTTCTGTGAATAACTCTTGAACCGTAAGTCACAGACGCTCGCTCTTGGCTGCATTCGTTTCAGCTCGTGGCAGCCCGTCTAAAAAACACTATCTTGGACTTGTCTGGATGTTTCCCAGGCGAGCTATTGGCAGCATGTTCAGAACCACTGTTTCCGAGGCTAATTCTTGAACCGTAAGTCATAGACGCTCGATCTTGGCGGCATTCGTCTCAGCGCCTGGCAATTAGTATAGAAGCACTGTTTCCCACTGTTTCTGAGGCTAATTCTTGAACCGTAAGTCATAGACGCTAGATCTTGGCGGCATTCGTCTCAGCGCCTGGCAATTAGTATAGAAGCACTGTCTTTGACTTTCTCTGGATGTTTCCCAGGCGAGCTATTGACAAGTAAATCCTAGACGCTCGATCTTGGTTATTTTCGCTTTCGCGGCTGGCAGCAAAGTTCAGAACCATGTTTCTGTGAATAACTCTTGAACCGTAAGTCACAGACGCTCGCTCTTGGCTGCATTCGTTTCAGCTCGTGGCAGCCCGTCTAAAAAATACTATCTTGGACTTCTCTGGATCTTTCCCAGGCGAGCTATTGGCAGCATGTTCAGAACCACTGTTTCTGAGGCTAATTCTTGAACCGTAAGTCTTAGACGCTCGATCTTGGCGCCATTCGTCTCAGCGCCTGGCAATTAGTATAGAAGCACTGTTTCCCACTGTTTCTGAGGCTAATTCTTGAACCGTAAGTCATAGACGCTAGATCTTGGCGGCATTCGTCTCAGCGCCTGGCAATTAGTATAGAAGCACTGTTTCCCACTGTTTCTGAGGCTAATTCTTGAACCGTAAGTCATAGACGCTAGATCTTGGCGGCATTCATCTCAGCGCCTGGCAATTAGTATAGAAGCACTGTCTTTGACTTCTCTGGATGTTTCCCAGGCGAGCTATTGACAAGTAAATCCTAGACGCTCGATCTTGGTTATTTTCGCTTTCGCGGCTGGCAGCAAAGTTCAGAACCATGTTTCTGTGAATAACTCTTGAACCGTAAGTCACAGACGCTCGCTCTTGGCTGCATTCGTTTCAGCTCGTGGCAGCCCGTCTAAAAAACACTATCTTGGACTTGTCTGGATGTTTCCCAGGCGAGCTATTGGCAGCATGTTCAGAACCACTGTTTCTGAGGCTAATTCTTGAACCGTAAGTCATAGACGCTCGATCTTGGCGGCATTCGTCTCAGCGCCTGGCAATTAGTATAGAAGCACTGTCTTTGACTTCTCTGGATGTTTCCCAGGCGAGCTATTGACAAGTAAATCCTAGACGCTCGATCTTGGTTATTTTCGCTTTCGCGGCTGGCAGCAAAGTTCAGAACCATGTTTCTGTGAATAACTCTTGAACCGTAAGTCACAGACGCTCGCTCTTGGCTGCATTCGTTTCAGCTCGTGGCAGCCCGTCTAAAAAACACTATCTTGGACTTCTCTGGATGTTTCCCAGGCGAGCAATTGGCAGCATGTTCAGAACCACTGTTTCTGAGGCTAATTCTTGAACCGTAAGTCATAGACGCTCGATCTTGGCGGCATTCGTCTCAGCGCCTGGCAATTAGTATAGAAGCACTGTTTCCCACTGTTTCTGAGGCTAATTCTTGAACCGTAAGTCATAGACGCTAGATCTTGGCGGCATTCATCTCAGCGCCTGGCAATTAGTATAGAAGCACTGTCTTTGACTTCTCTGGATGTTTCCCAGGCGAGCTATTGACAAGTAATCCTAGACGCTCGATCTTGGTTATTTTCGCTTTCGCGGCTGGCAGCAAAGTTCAGAACCATGTTTCTGTGAATAACTCTTGAACCGTAAGTCACAGACGCTCGCTCTTGGCTGCATTCGTTTCAGCTCGTGGCAGCCCGTCTAAAAAACACTATCTTGGCCTTCTCTGGATGTTTCCCAGGCGAGCAATTGGCAGCATGTTCAGAACCACTGTTTCTGAGGCTAATTCTTGAACCGTAAGTCATAGACGCTCGATCTTGGCGGCATTCGTCTCAGCGCCTGGCAATTAGTATAGAAGCACTGTTTCCCACTGTTTCTGAGGCTAATTCTTGAACCGTAAGTCATAGACGCTAGATCTTCGCGGCATTCGTCTCAGCGCCTGGCAATTAGTATGGAAGCACTGTCTTTGACTTCTCTGGATGTTTCCCAGGCGAGCTATTGACAAGTAAATCCTAGACGCTCGATCTTGGTTATTTTCGCTTTCGCGGCTGGCAGCAAAGTTCAGAACCATGTTTCTGTGAATAACTCTTGAACCGTAAGTCACAGACGCTCGCTCTTGGCTGCATTCGTTTCAGCTCGTGGCAGCCCGTCTAAAAAATACTATCTTGGACTTCTCTGGATCTTTCCCAGGCGAGCTATTGGCAGCATGTTCAGAACCACTGTTTCTGAGGCTAATTCTTGAACCGTAAGTCTTAGACGCTCGATCTTGGCGCCATTCGTCTCAGCGCCTGGCAATTAGTATAGAAGCACTGTTTCCCACTGTTTCTGAGGCTAATTCTTGAACCGTAAGTCATAGACGCTAGATCTTGGCGGCATTCGTCTCAGCGCCTGGCAATTAGTATAGAAGCACTGTCTTTGACTTCTCTGGATGTTTCCCAGGCGAGCTATTGACAAGTAAATCCTAGACGCTCGATCTTGGTTATTTTCGCTTTCGCGGCTGGCAGCAAAGTTCAGAACCATGTTTCTGTGAATAACTCTTGAACCGTAAGTCACAGACGCTCGCTCTTGGCTGCATTCGTTTCAGCTCGTGGCAGCCCGTCTAAAAAACACTATCTTGGACTTGTCTGGATGTTTCCCAGGCGAGCTATTGGCAGCATGTTCAGAACCACTGTTTCTGAGGCTAATTCTTGAACCGTAAGTCTTAGACGCTCGATCTTGGCGCCATTCGTCTCAGCGCCTGGCAATTAGTATAGAAGCACTGTTTCCCACTGTTTCTGAGGCTAATTCTTGAACCGTAAGTCATAGACGCTAGATCTTGGCGGCATTCATCTCAGCGCCTGGCAATTAGTATAGAAGCACTGTCTTTGACTTCTCTGGATGTTTCCCAGGCGAGCTATTGACAAGTAAATCCTAGACGCTCGATCTTGGTTATTTTCGCTTTCGCGGCTGGCAGCAAAGTTCAGAACCATGTTTCTGTGAATAACTCTTGAACCGTAAGTCACAGACGCTCGCTCTTGGCTGCATTCGTTTCAGCTCGTGGCAGCCCGTCTAAAAAACACTATCTTGGACTTCTCTGGATGTTTCCCAGGCGAGCTATTGGCAGCATGTTCAGAACCACTGTTTCTGAGGCTAATTCTTGAACCGTAAGTCATAGACGCTCGATCTTGGCGGCATTCGTCTCAGCGCCTGGCAATTAGTATAGAAGCACTGTCTTTGACTTCTCTGGATGTTTCCCAGGCGAGCTATTGACAAGTAAATCCTAGACGCTCGATCTTGGTTATTTTCGCTTTCGCGGCTGGCAGCAAAGTTCAGAACCATGTTTCTGTGAATAACTCTTGAACCGTAAGTCACAGACGCTCGCTCTTGGCTGCATTCGTTTCAGCTCGTGGCAGCCCGTCTAAAAAACACTATCTTGGACTTCTCTGGATGTTTCCCAGGCGAGCTATTGGCAGCATGTTCAGAACCACTGTTTCTGAGGCTAATTCTTGAACCGTAAGTCTTAGACGCTCGATCTTGGCGCCATTCGTCTCAGCGCCTGGCAATTAGTATAGAAGCACTGTTTCCACTGTTTCTGAGGCTAATTCTTGAACCGTAAGTCATAGACGCTAGATCTTGGCGGCATTCGTCTCAGCGTCTGGCAATTAGTATAGAAGCACTGTCTTTGACTTCTCTGGATGTTTCCCAGGCGAGCTATTGACAAGTAAATCCTAGACGCTCGATCTTGGTTATTTTCGCTTTCGCGGCTGGCAGCAAAGTTCAGAACCATGTTTCTGTGAATAACTCTTGAACCGTAAGTCACAGACGCTCGCTCTTGGCTGCATTCGTTTCAGCTCGTGGCAGCCCGTCTAAAAAACACTATCTTGGACTTGTCTGGATGTTTCCCAGGCGAGCTATTGGCAGCATGTTCAGAACCACTGTTTCTGAGGCTAATTCTTGAACCGTAAGTCATAGACGCTCGATCTTGGCGGCATTCGTCTCAGCGCCTGGCAATTAGTATAGAAGCACTGTCTTTGACTTCTCTGGATGTTTCCCAGGCGAGCTATTGACAAGTAAATCCTAGACGCTCGATCTTGGTTATTTTCGCTTTCGCGGCTGGCAGCAAAGTTCAGAACCATGTTTCTGTGAATAACTCTTGAACCGTAAGTCACAGACGCTCGCTCTTGGCTGCATTCGTTTCAGCTCGTGGCAGCCCGTCTAAAAAACACTATCTTGGCCTTCTCTGGATGTTTCCCAGGCGAGCAATTGGCAGCATGTTCAGAACCACTGTTTCTGAGGCTAATTCTTGAACCGTAAGTCATAGACGCTCGATCTTGGCGGCATTCGTCTCAGCGCCTGGCAATTAGTATAGAAGCACTGTTTCCCACTGTTTCTGAGGCTAATTCTTGAACCGTAAGTCATAGACGCTAGATCTTCGCGGCATTCGTCTCAGCGCCTGGCAATTAGTATGGAAGCACTGTCTTTGACTTCTCTGGATGTTTCCCAGGCGAGCTATTGACAAGTAAATCCTAGACGCTCGATCTTGGTTATTTTCGCTTTCGCGGCTGGCAGCAAAGTTCAGAACCATGTTTCTGTGAATAACTCTTGAACCGTAAGTCACAGACGCTCGCTCTTGGCTGCATTCGTTTCAGCTCGTGGCAGCCCGTCTAAAAAATACTATCTTGGACTTCTCTGGATCTTTCCCAGGCGAGCTATTGGCAGCATGTTCAGAACCACTGTTTCTGAGGCTAATTCTTGAACCGTAAGTCTTAGACGCTCGATCTTGGCGCCATTCGTCTCAGCGCCTGGCAATTAGTATAGAAGCACTGTTTCCCACTGTTTCTGAGGCTAATTCTTGAACCGTAAGTCATAGACGCTAGATCTTGGCGGCATTCGTCTCAGCGCCTGGCAATTAGTATAGAAGCACTGTTTCCCACTGTTTCTGAGGCTAATTCTTGAACCGTAAGTCATAGACGCTAGATCTTGGCGGCATTCATCTCAGCGCCTGGCAATTAGTATAGAAGCACTGTCTTTGACTTCTCTGGATGTTTCCCAGGCGAGCTATTGACAAGTAAATCCTAGACGCTCGATCTTGGTTATTTTCGCTTTCGCGGCTGGCAGCAAAGTTCAGAACCATGTTTCTGTGAATAACTCTTGAACCGTAAGTCACAGACGCTCGCTCTTGGCTGCATTCGTTTCAGCTCGTGGCAGCCCGTCTAAAAAACACTATCTTGGACTTGTCTGGATGTTTCCCATTCGAGCTATTGGCAGCATGTTCAGAACCACTGTTTCTGAGGCTAATTCTTGAACCGTAAGTCATAGACGCTCGATCTTGGCGGCATTCGTCTCAGCGCCTGGCAATTAGTATAGAAGCACTGTCTTTGACTTCTCTGGATGTTTCCCAGGCGAGCTATTGACAAGTAAATCCTAGATGCTCGATCTTGGTTATTTTCGCTTTCGCGGCTGGCAGCAAAGTTCAGAACCATGTTTCTGTGAATAACTCTTGAACCGTAAGTCACAGACGCTCGCTCTTGGCTGCATTCGTTTCAGCTCGTGGCAGCCCCGTCTAAAAAACACTATCTTGGACTTCTCTGGATGTTTCCCAGGCGAGCTATTGGCAGCATGTTCAGAACCACTGTTTCTGAGGCTAATTCTTGAACCGTAAGTCTTAGACGCTCGATCTTGGCGCCATTCGTCTCAGCGCCCTGGCAATTAGTATAGAAGCACTGTTTCCCACTGTTTCTGAGGCTAATTCTTGAACCGTAAGTCATAGACGCTAGATCTTGGCGGCATTCGTCTCAGCGTCTGGCAATTAGTATAGAAGCACTGTCTTTGACTTCTCTGGATGTTTCCCAGGCGAGCTATTGACAAGTAAATCCTAGACGCTCGATCTTGGTTATTTTCGCTTTCGCGGCTGGCAGCAAAGTTCAGAACCATGTTTCTGTGAATAACTCTTGAACCGTAAGTCACAGACGCTCGCTCTTGGCTGCATTCGTTTCAGCTCGTGGCAGCCCGTCTAAAAAACACTATCTTGGACTTGTCTGGATGTTTCCCAGGCGAGCTATTGGCAGCATGTTCAGAACCACTGTTTCTGAGGCTAATTCTTGAACCGTAAGTCATAGACGCTCGATCTTGGCGGCATTCGTCTCAGCGCCTGGCAAAAAGTATAGAAGAAATGTTTCCCACTGTTTCTGAGGCTAATTATTGAACCGTAAGTCATAGTCGCTAGATCTTGGCGGCATTCGTCTCAGCGCCTGGCAATTAGTATAGAAGCACTGTTTCCCACTGTTTCTGAGGCTAATTCTTGAACCGTAAGTCATAGACGCTAGATCTTGGCGGCATTCGTCTCAACGCCTGGCAATTAGTATGGAAGCACTGTCTTTGACTTCTCTGGATGTTTCCCAGGCGAGCTATTGACTAGTAAATCCTAGACGCTCGATCTTGGTTATTTTCGCTTTCGCGGCTGGCAGCAAAGTTCAGAACCATGTTTCTGTGAATAACTCTTGAACCGTAAGTCACAGACGCTCGCTCTTGGCTGCATTCGTTTCAGCTCGTGGCAGCCAGTCTAAAATACACTATCTTGGACTTCTCTGGATGTTTCCCAGGCGAGCTATTGGCAGCATGTTCAGAACCACTGTTTCTGAGGCTAATTCTTGAATCGTAAGTCATAGACGCTCGATCTTGGCGGCATTCGTCTCAGCGCCTGGCAATTAGTATAGAAGCACTGTTTCCCACTGTTTCTGAGGCTAATTCTTGAACCGTAAGTCATAGACGCTAGATCTTGGCGGCATTCGTCTCAGCGCCTGGCAATTAGTATAGAAGCACTGTCTTTGACTTTTCTGGATGTTTCCCAGGCGAGCTATTGACAAGTAAATCCTAGACGCTCGATCTTGGTTATTTTCGCTTTCGCGGCTGGCAGCAAAGTTCAGAACCATGTTTCTGTGAATAACTCTTGAACCGTAAGTCACAGACGCTCGCTCTTGGCTGCATTCGTTTCAGCTCGTGGCAGCCAGTCTAAAAAACACAATCTTGGACCTCTCTGGATGTTTCCCAGTCGAGCTATTGGCAGCATGTTCAGAGGCTAATTCTTGAACCGTAAGTCCATAGACGCTCGATCTTGGCGGCATTCGTCTCAGCGCCTGGCAATTAGTATAGAAGCACTGTTTCCCACTGTTTCTGAGGCTAATTCTTGAACCGTAAGTCATAGACGCTAGATCGTGGCGGCATTCGTCTCAGCGCCTGGCAATTAGTATAGAAGCACTGTCTTTGACTTTTCTGGATGTTTCCCAGGCGAGCTATTAACAAGCAAATCCTAGACGCTCGATCTTGGTTATTTTCGCTTTCGCGGCTGGCAGCAAAGTTCAGAACCATGTTTCTGTGAATAACTCTTGAACCGTAAGTCACAGACGCTCGCTCTTGGCTGCATTCGTTTCAGCTCGTGGCAGCCTGTCTAAAAAACACTATCTTGAAACTTCTCTGGATGTTTCCCAGGCGAGCTATTGGCAGCATGTTCAGAACCACTGTTTCTGAGGCTAATTCTTGAACCGTAAGTCATAGACGCTCGATCTTGGCGGCATTCGTCTCAGCGCCTGGCAAAAAGTATAGAAGAACTGTTTCCCACTGTTTCTGAGGCTAATTATTGAACCGTAAGTCATAGTCGCTAGATCTTGGCGGCATTCGTCTCAGCGCCTGGCAATTAGTATATAAGCACTGTTTCCCACTGTTTCTGAGGCTAATTCTTGAACCGTAAGTCATAGACGCTAGATCTTGGCGGCATTCGTCTCAACGCCTGGCAATTAGTATGGAAGCACTGTCTTTGACTTCTCTGGATGTTTCCCAGGCGAGCTATTGACTAGTAAATCCTAGACGCTCGATCTTGGTTATTTTCGCTTTCGCGGCTGGCAGCAAAGTTCAGAACCATGTTTCTGTGAATAACTCTTGAACCGTAAGTCACAGACGCTCGCTCTTGGCTGCATTCGTTTCAGCTCGTGGCAGCCCGTCTAAAAAACACTATCTTGGACTTCTCTGGATGTTTCCCAGGCGAGCTATTGGCAGCATGTTCAGAACCACTGTTTCTGAGGCTAATTCTTGAACCGTAAGTCTTAGACGCTCGATCTTGGCGCCATTCGTCTCAGCGCCTGGCAATTAGTATAGAAGCACTGTTTCCCACTGTTTCTGAGGCTAATTCTTGAACCGTAAGTCATAGACGCTAGATCTTGGCGGCATTCGTCTCAGCGTCTGGCAATTAGTATAGAAGCACTGTCTTTGACTTCTCTGGATGTTTCCCAGGCGAGCTATTGACAAGTAAATCCTAGACGCTCGATCTTGGTTATTTTGCTTTCGCGGCTGGCAGCAAAGTTCAGAACCATGTTTCTGTGAATAACTCTTGAACCGTAAGTCACAGACGCTCGCTCTTGGCTGCATTCGTTTCAGCTCGTGGCAGCCCGTCTAAAAAACACTATCTTGGACTTGTCTGGATGTTTCCCAGGCGAGCTATTGGCAGCATGTTCAGAACCACTGTTTCTGAGGCTAATTCTTGAACCGTAAGTCATAGACGCTCGATCTTGGCGGCATTCGTCTCAGCGCCTGGCAATTAGTATAGAAGCACTGTCTTTGACTTCTCTGGATGTTTCCCAGGCGAGCTATTGACAAGTAAATCCTAGACGCTCGATCTTGGTTATTTTCGCTTTCGCGGCTGGCAGCAAAGTTCAGAACCATGTTTCTGTGAATAACTCTTGAACCGTAAGTCACAGACGCTCGCTCTTGGCTGCATTCGTTTCAGCTCGTGGCAGCCCGTCTAAAAAACACTATCTTGGCCTTCTCTGGATGTTTCCCAGGCGAGCAATTGGCAGCATGTTCAGAACCACTGTTTCTGAGGCTAATTCTTGAACCGTAAGTCATAGACGCTCGATCTTGGCGGCATTCGTCTCAGCGCCTGGCAATTAGTATAGAAGCACTGTTTCCCACTGTTTCTGAGGCTAATTCTTGAACCGTAAGTCATAGACGCTAGATCTTCGCGGCATTCGTCTCAGCGCCTGGCAATTAGTATGGAAGCACTGTCTTTGACTTCTCTGGATGTTTCCCAGGCGAGCTATTGACAAGTAAATCCTAGACGCTCGATCTTGGTTATTTTCGCTTTCGCGGCTGGCAGCAAAGTTCAGAACCATGTTTCTGTGAATAACTCTTGAACCGTAAGTCACAGACGCTCGCTCTTGGCTGCATTCGTTTCAGCTCGTGGCAGCCCGTCTAAAAAATACTATCTTGGACTTCTCTGGATCTTTCCCAGGCGAGCTATTGGCAGCATGTTCAGAACCACTGTTTCTGAGGCTAATTCTTGAACCGTAAGTCATAGACGCTCGATCTTGGCGGCATTCGTCTCAGCGCCTGGCAAAAAGTATAGAAGAACTGTTTCCCACTGTTTCTGAGGCTAATTATTGAACCGTAAGTCATAGTCGCTAGATCTTGGCGGCATTCGTCTCAGCGCCTGGCAATTAGTATAGAAGCACTGTTTCCCACTGTTTCTGAGGCTAATTCTTGAACCGTAAGTCATAGACGCTAGATCTTGGCGGCATTCGTCTCAACGCCTGGCAATTAGTATGGAAGCACTGTCTTTGACTTCTCTGGATGTTTCCCAGGCGAGCTATTGACTAGTAAATCCTAGACGCTCGATCTTGGTTATTTTCGCTTTCGCGGCTGGCAGCAAAGTTCAGAACCATGTTTCTGTGAATAACTCTTGAACCGTAAGTCACAGACGCTCGCTCTTGGCTGCATTCGTTTCAGCTCGTGGCAGCCAGTCTAAAATACACTATCTTGGACTTCTCTGGATGTTTCCCAGGCGAGCTATTGGCAGCATGTTCAGAACCACTGTTTCTGAGGCTAATTCTTGAATCGTAAGTCATAGACGCTCGATCTTGGCGGCATTCGTCTCAGCGCCTGGCAATTAGTATAGAAGCACTGTTTCCCACTGTTTCTGAGGCTAATTCTTGAACCGTAAGTCATAGACGCTAGATCTTGGCGGCATTCGTCTCAGCGCCTGGCAATTAGTATAGAAGCACTGTCTTTGACTTCTCTGGATGTTTCCCAGGCGAGCTATTGACAAGTAAATCCTAGACGCTCGATCTTGGTTATTTTCGCTTTCGCGGCTGGCAGCAAAGTTCAGAACCATGTTTCTGTGAATAACTCTTGAACCGTAAGTCACAGACGCTCGCTCTTGGCTGCATTCGTTTCAGCTCGTGGCAGCCAGTCTAAAAAACACAATCTTGGACCTCTCTGGATGTTTCCCAGTCGAGCTATTGGCAGCATGTTCAGAGGCTAATTCTTGAACCGTAAGTCATAGACGCTCGATCTTGGCGGCATTCGTCTCAGCGCCTGGCAATTAGTATAGAAGCACTGTTTCCCACTGTTTCTGAGGCTAATTCTTGAACCGTAAGTCATAGACGCTAGATCGTGGCGGCATTCGTCTCAGCGCCTGGCAATTAGTATAGAAGCACTGTCTTTGACTTTTCTGGATGTTTCCCAGGCGAGCTATTAACAAGCAAATCCTAGACGCTCGATCTTGGTTATTTTCGCTTTCGCGGCTGGCAGCAAAGTTCAGAACCATGTTTCTGTGAATAACTCTTGAACCGTAAGTCACAGACGCTCGCTCTTGGCTGCATTCGTTTCAGCTCGTGGCAGCCTGTCTAAAAAACACTATCTTGAACTTCTCTGGATGTTTCCCAGGCGAGCTATTGGCAGCATGTTCAGAACCACTGTTTCTGAGGCTAATTCTTGAACCGTAAGTCATAGACGCTCGATCTTGGCGGCATTCGTCTCAGCGCCTGGCAAAAAGTATAGAAGAACTGTTTCCCACTGTTTCTGAGGCTAATTATTGAACCGTAAGTCATAGTCGCTAGATCTTGGCGGCATTCGTCTCAGCGCCTGGCAATTAGTATATAAGCACTGTTTCCCACTGTTTCTGAGGCTAATTCTTGAACCGTAAGTCATAGACGCTAGATCTTGGCGGCATTCGTCTCAACGCCTGGCAATTAGTATGGAAGCACTGTCTTTGACTTCTCTGGATGTTTCCCAGGCGAGCTATTGACTAGTAAATCCTAGACGCTCGATCTTGGTTATTTTCGCTTTCGCGGCTGGCAGCAAAGTTCAGAACCATGTTTCTGTGAATAACTCTTGAACCGTAAGTCACAGACGCTCGCTCTTGGCTGCATTCGTTTCAGCTCGTGGCAGCCAGTCTAAAATACACTATCTTGGACTTCTCTGGATGTTTCCCAGGCGAGCTATTGGCAGCATGTTCAGAACCACTGTTTCTGAGGCTAATTCTTGAATCGTAAGTCATAGACGCTCGATCTTGGCGGCATTCGTCTCAGCGCCTGGCAATTAGTATAGAAGCACTGTCTTTGACTTCTCTGGATGTTTCCCAGGCGAGCTATTGACAAGTAAATCCTAGACGCTCGATCTTGGTTATTTTCGCTTTCGCGGCTGGCAGCAAAGTTCAGAACCATGTTTCTGTGAATAACTTTTGAACCGTAAGTCACCAGACGCTCGCTCTTGGCTGCATTCGTTTCAGCTCGTGGCAGCCAGTCTAAAAAACACTATCTTGGACTTCTCTGGATGTTTCCCAGGCGAGCTATTGGCAGCATGTTCAGAACCACTGTTTCTGAGGCTAATTCTTGAACCGTAAGTCATAGACGCTCGATCTTGGCGGCATTCGTCTCAGCGCCTGGCAATTAGTATAGAAGCACTGTTTCCCACTGTTTCTGAGGCTAATTCTTGAACCGTAAGTCATAGACGCTCGATCTTGGCGGCATTCGTTTCAGCGCCTGGCAATTAGTATAGAAGCACTGTCTTTGACTTCTCTGGATGTTTCCCAGGCGAGCTTTTGACAAGTAAATCCTAGACGCTCGATCTTGGTTATTTTCGCTTTCGCGGCTGGCAGCAAAGTTCAGAACCATGTTTCTGTGAATAACTTTTGAACCGTAAGTCACAGACGCTCGCTCTTGGCTGCATTCGTTTCAGCTCGTGGCAGACAGTCTAAAAAACACTATCTTGGACTTCTCTGGATGTTTCCCAGGCGAGCTATTGGCAGCATGTTCAGAACCACTGTTTCTGAGGCTAATTCTTGAACCGTAAGTCATAGACGCTCGATCTTGGCGGCATTCGTCTCAGCGCCTGGCAATTAGTATAGAAGCACTGTTTCCCACTGTTTCTGAGGCTAATTCTTGAACCGTAAGTCATAGACGCTAGATCTTGGCGGCATTCGTCTCAGCGCCTGGCAATTAGTATAGAAGCACTGTCTTTGACTTCTCTGGATGTTTCCCAGGCGAGCTATTGACAAGTAAATCCTAGACGCTCGATCTTGGTTATTTTCGCTTTCGCGGCTGGCAGCAAAGTTCAGAACCATGTTTCTGTGAATAACTCTTGAACCGTAAGTCACAGACGCTCGCTCTTGGCTGCATTCGTTTCAGCTCGTGGCAGCCAGTCTAAAAAACACTATCTTGGACTTCTCTGGATGTTTCCCAGGCGAGCTATTGGCAGCATGTTCAGAACCACTGTTTCTGAGGCTAATTCTTGAATCGTAAGTCATAGACGCTCGATCTTGGCGGCATTCGTCTCAGCGCCTGGCAATTAGTATAGAAGCACTGTCTTTGACTTCTCTGGATGTTTCCCAGGCGAGCTATTGACAAGTAAATCCTAGACGCTCGATCTTGGTTATTTTCGCTTTCGCGGCTGGCAGCAAAGTTCAGAACCATGTTTCTGTGAATAACTTTTGAACCGTAAGTCACAGACGCTCGCTCTTGGCTGCATTCGTTTCAGCTCGTGGCAGCCAGTCTAAAAAACACTATCTTGGACTTCTCTGGATGTTTCCCAGGCGAGCTATTGGCAGCATGTTCAGAACCACTGTTTCTGAGGCTAATTCTTGAACCGTAAGTCATAGACGCTCGATCTTGGCGGCATTCGTCTCAGCGCCTGGCAATTAGTATAGAAGCACTGTTTCCCACTGTTTCTGAGGCTAATTCTTGAACCGTAAGTCATAGACGCTCGATCTTGGCGGCATTCGTTTCAGCGCCTGGCAATTAGTATAGAAGCACTGTCTTTGACTTCTCTGGATGTTTCCCAGGCGAGCTTTTGACAAGTAAATCCTAGACGCTCGATCTTGGTTATTTTCGCTTTCGCGGCTGGCAGCAAAGTTCAGAACCATGTTTCTGTGAATAACTTTTGAACCGTAAGTCACAGACGCTCGCTCTTGGCTGCATTCGTTTCAGCTCGTGGCAGACAGTCTAAAAAACACTATCTTGGACTTCTCTGGATGTTTCCCAGGCGAGCTATTGGCAGCATGTTCAGAACCACTGTTTCTGAGGCTAATTCTTGAACCGTAAGTCATAGACGCTCGATCTTGGCGGCATTCGTCTCAGCGCCTGGCAATTAGTATAGAAGCACTGTTTCCCACTGTTTCTGAGGCTAATTCTTGAACCGTAAGTCATAGACGCTAGATCTTGGCGGCATTCGTCTCAGCGCCTGGCAATTAGTATAGAAGCACTGTCTTTGACTTCTCTGGATGTTTCCCAGGCGAGCTATTGACAAGTAAATCCTAGACGCTCGATCTTGGTTATTTTCGCTTTCGCGGCTGGCAGCAAAGTTCAGAACCATGTTTCTGTGAATAACTTTTGAACCGTAAGTCACAGACGCTCGCTCTTGGCTGCATTCGTTTCAGCTCGTGGCAGCCAGTCTAAAAAACACTATCTTGGACTTCTCTGGATGTTTCCCAGGCGAGCTATTGGCAGCATGTTCAGAACCACTGTTTCTGAGGCTAATTCTTGAACCGTGTCATAGACGCTCGATCTTGGCGGCATTCGTCTCAGCGCCTGGCAATTAGTATAGAAGCACTGTTTCCCACTGTTTCTGAGGCTAATTCTTGAACCGTAAGTCATAGACGCTAGATCTTGGCGGCATTCGTCTCAGCGCCTGGCAATTAGTATAGAAGCACTGTCTTTGACTTCTCTGGATGTTTCCCAGGCGAGCTATTGACAAGTAAATCCTAGACGCTCGATCTTGGTTATTTTCACTTTCGCGGCTGGCAGCAAAGTTCAGAACCATGTTTCTGTGAATAACTTTTGAACCGTAAGTCACAGACGCTCGCTCTTGGCTGCATTCGTTTCAGCTCGTGGCAGCCAGTCTAAAAAACACTATCTTGGACTTCTCTGGATGTTTCCCAGGCGAGCTATTGGGAGAATGTTCAGAACCACTGTTTCTGAGGCTAATTCTTGAACCGTAAGTCATAGACGCTCGATCTTGGCGGCATTCGTCTCAGCGCCTGGCAATTAGTATAGAAGCACTGTCTTTGACTTCTCTGAATGTTTCCCAGGCGAGCTATTGACAAGTAAATCCTAGACGCTCGATCTTGGTTATTTTCGCTTTCGCGGCTGGCAGCAAAGTTCAGAACCATGTTTCTGCGAATAACTTTTGAACCGTAAGTCACAGACGCTCGCTCTTGGCTGCATTCGTTTCAGCTCGTGGCAGCCAGTCTAAAAAACACTATCTTGGACTTCTCTGGATGTTTCCCAGGCGAGCTATTGGCAGCATGTTCAGAACCACTGTTTCTGAGGCTAATTCTTGAACCGTAAGTCATAGACGCTCGATCTTGGCGGCATTCGTCTCAGCGCCTGGCAATTAGTATAGAAGCACTGTTTCCCACTGTTTCTGAGGCTAATTCTTGAACCGTAAGTCATAGACGCTAGATCTTGGCGGCATTCGTCTCAGCGCCTGGCAATTAGTATAGAAGCACTGTCTTTGACTTCTCTGGATGTTTCCCAGGCGAGCTATTGACAAGTAAATCCTAGACGCTCGATCTTGCTTATTTTCGCTTTCGCGGCTGGCAGCAAAGTTCAGAACCATGTTTCTGTGAATAACTTTTGAACCGTAAGTCACAGACGCTCGCTCTTGGCTGCATTCGTTTCAGCTCGTGGCAGCCAGTCTAAAAAACACTATCTTGGACTTCTCTGGATGTTTCCCAGGCGAGCTATTGCCAGCATGTTCAGAACCACTGTTTCTGAGGCTAATTCTTGAACCGTAAGTCATAGACGCTCGATCTTGGCGGCATTCGTCTCAGCGCCTGGCAATTAGTATAGAAGCACTGTTTCCCACTGTTTCTGAGGCTAATTCTTGAACCGTAAGTCATAGACGCTAGATCTTGGCGGCATTCGTCTCAGCGCCTGGCAATTAGTATAGAAGCACTGTCTTTGACTTCTCTGGATGTTTCCCAGGCGAGCTATTGACAAGTAAATCCTAGACGCTCGATGTTGGTTATTTTCGCTTTCGCGGCTGGCAGCAAAGTTCAGAACCATGTTTCTGTGAATAACTTTTGAACCGTAAGTCACAGACGCTCGCTCTTGGCTGCATTCGTTTCAGCTCGTGGCAGCCAGTCTAAAAAACACTATCTTGGACTTCTCTGGATGTTTCCCAGGCGAGCTATTGGCAGCATGTTCAGAACCACTGTTTCTGAGGCTAATTCTTGAACCGTAAGTCATAGACGCTCGATCTTGGCGGCATTCGTCTCAGCGCCTGGCAATTAGTATAGAAGCACTGTTTCCCACTGTTTCTGAGGCTAATTCTTGAACCGTAAGTCATAGACGCTAGATCTTGGCGGCATTCGTCTCAGCGCCTGGCAATTAGTATAGAAGCACTGTCTTTGACTTCTCTGGATGTTTCCCAGGCGAGCTATTGACAAGTAAATCCAAGACGCTCGATCTTGCTTATTTTCGCTTCGCGGCTGGCAGCAAAGTTCAGAACCATGTTTCTGTGAATAACTTTTGAACCGTAAGTCACAGACGCTCGCTCTTGGCTGCATTCGTTTCAGCTCGTGGCAGCCAGTCTAAAAACACTATCTTGGACTTCTCTGGATGTTTCCCAGGCGAGCTATTGGCAGCATGTTCAGAACCACTGTTTCTGAGGCTAATTCTTGAACCGTAAGTCATAGACGCTCGATCTTGGCGGCATTCGTCTCAGCGCCTGGCAATTAGTATAGAAGCACTGTTTCCCACTGTTTCTGAGGCTAATTCTTGAACCGTAAGTCATAGACGCTCGATCTTGGCGGCATTCGTTTCAGCGCCTGGCAATTAGTATAGAAGCACTGTCTTTGACTTCTCTGGATGTTTCCCAGGCGAGCTTTTGACAAGTAAATCCTAGACGCTCGATCTTGGTTATTTTCGCTTTCGCGGCTGGCAGCAAAGTTCAGAACCATGTTTCTGTGAATAACTTTTGAACCGTAAGTCACAGACGCTCGCTCTTGGCTGCATTCGTTTCAGCTCGTGGCAGACAGTCTAAAAAACACTATCTTGGACTTCTCTGGATGTTTCCCAGGCGAGCTATTGGCAGCATGTTCAGAACCACTGTTTCTGAGGCTAATTCTTGAACCGTAAGTCATAGACGCTCGATCTTGGCGGCATTCGTCTCAGCGCCTGGCAATTAGTATAGAAGCACTGTTTCCCACTGTTTCTGAGGCTAATTCTTGAACCGTAAGTCATAGACGCTAGATCTTGGCGGCATTCGTCTCAGCGCCTGGCAATTAGTATAGAAGCACTGTCTTTGACTTCTCTGGATGTTTCCCAGGCGAGCTATTGACAAGTAAATCCTAGACGCTCGATCTTGGTTATTTTCGCTTTCGCGGCTGGCAGCAAAGTTCAGAACCATGTTTCTGTGAATAACTTTTGAACCGTAAGTCACAGACGCTCGCTCTTGGCTGCATTCGTTTCAGCTCGTGGCAGCCAGTCTAAAAAACACTATCTTGGACTTCTCTGGATGTTTCCCAGGCGAGCTATTGGCAGCATGTTCAGAACCACTGTTTCTGAGGCTAATTCTTGAACCGTAAGTCATAGACGCTCGATCTTGGCGGCATTCGTCTCAGCGCCTGGCAATTAGTATAGAAGCACTGTTTCCCACTGTTTCTGAGGCTAATTCTTGAACCGTAAGTCATAGACGCTAGATCTTGGCGGCATTCGTCTCAGCGCCTGGCAATTAGTATAGAAGCACTGTCTTTGACTTCTCTGGATGTTTCCCAGGCGAGCTTTTGACAATTAAATCCTAGACGCTCGATCTTGGTTATTTTCGCTTTCGCGGCTGGCAGCAAAGTTCAGAACCATGTTTCTGTGAATAACTTTTGAACCGTAAGTCACAGACGCTCGCTCTTGGCTGCATTCGTTTCAGCTCGTGGCAGGAAGTCTAAAATACACTATCTTGGACTTCTCTGGATGTTTCCCAGGCGAGCTATTGGCAGCATGTTCAGAACCACTGTTTCTGAGGCTAATTCTTGAACCGTAAGTCATAGACGCTCGATCTTGGCGGCATTCGTCTCAGCGCCTGGCAATTAGTATAGAAGCACTGTTTCCCACTGTTTCTGAGGCTAATTCTTGAACCGTAAGTCATAGACGCTAGATCTTGGCGGCATTCGTCTCAGCGCCTGGCAATTAGTATAGAAGCACTGTCTTTGACTTCTCTGGATGTTTCCCAGGCGAGCTATTGACAAGTAAATCCTAGACGCTCGATCTTGGTTATTTTCGCTTTCGCGGCTGGCAGCAAAGTTCAGAACCATGTTTCTGTGAATAACTTTTGAACCGTAAGTCACAGACGCTCGCTCTTGGCTGCATTCGTTTCAGCTCGTGGCAGGAAGTCTAAAATACACTATCTTAGACTTCTCTGGATGTTTCCCAGGCGAGCTATTGACAGCATGTTCAGAACCACTGTTTCTGAGGCTAATTCTTGAACCGTAAGTCATAGACGCTCGATCTAGGCGGCATTCGTCTCAGCGCCTGGCAATTAGTATAGAAGCACTGTTTCCCACTGTTTCTGAGGCTAATTCTTGAACCGTAAGTCATAGACGCTAGATCTTGGCGGCATTCGTCTCAGCGCCTGGCAATTAGTATAGAAGCACTGTCTTTGACTTCTCTGGACGTTTCCCAGGCGAGCTATTGACAAGTAAATCCTAGACGCTCGATCTTGGTTATTTTCGCTTTCGCGGCTGGCAGCAAAGTTCAGAACCATGTTTCTGTGAATAACTTTTGAACCGTAAGTCACAGACGCTCGCTCTTGGCTGCATTCGTTTCAGCTCGTGGCAGCCAGTCTAAAAAACACTATCTTGGACTTCTCTGGATGTTTCCCAGCCGAGCTATTGGCAGCATGTTCAGAACCACTGTTTCTGAGGCTAATTCTTGAACCGTAAGTCATAGACGCTCGATCTTGGCGGCATTCGTCTCAGCGCCTGGCAATTAGTATAGAAGCACTGTTTCCCACTGTTTCTGAGGCTAATTCTTGAACCGTAAGTCATAGACGCTAGATCTTGGCGGCATTCGTTTCAGCACCTGGCAATTAGTATAGAAGCACTGTCTTTGACTTCTCTGGATGTTTCCCAGGCGAGCTATTGACAAGTAAATCCTAGACGCTCGATCTTGGTTATTTTCGCTTTCGCGGCTGGCAGCAAAGTTCAGAACCATGTTTCTGTGAATAACTCTTGAACCGTAAGTCACAGACGCTCGCTCTTGGCTGCATTCGTTTCAGCTCGTGGCAGCCAGTCTAAAAAACACTATCTTGGACTTCTCTGGATGTTTCCCAAGCGAGCTATTGGCAGCATGTTCAGAACCACTGTTTCTGAGGCTAATTCTTGAACCGTAAGTCATAGACGCTCGATCTTGGCGGCATTCGTCTCAGCGCCTGGCAATTAGTATAGAAGCACTGTTTCCCACTGTTTCTGAGGCTAATTCTTGAAACGTAAGTCATAGACGCTAGATCTTGGCGGCATTCGTCTCAGCGCCTGGCAATTAGTATGGAAGCACTGTCTTTGACTTCTCTGGATGTTTCCCAGGCGAGCTTTTGACAAGTAAATCCTAGACGCTCGATCTTGGTTATTTTCGCTTTCGCGGCTGGCAGCAAAGTTCAGAACCATGTTTCTGTGAATAACTTTTGAACCGTAAGTCACAGACGCTCGCTCTTGGCTGCATTCGTTTCAGCTCGTGGCAGCCAGTCTAAAAAACACTATCTTGGACTTCTCTGGATGTTTCCCAGGCGAGCTATTGGCAGCATGTTCAGAACCACTGTTTCTGAGGCTAATTCTTGAACCGTAAGTCATAGACGCTCGATCTTTGCGGCATTCGTCTCAGCGCCTGGCAATTAGTATAGAAGCACTGTTTCCCACTGTTTCTGAGGCTAATTCTTGAACCGTAAGTCATAGACGCTAGATCTTGGCGGCATTCGTCTCAGCGCCTGGCAATTAGTATAGAAGCACTGTCTTTGACTTCTCTGGATGTTTCCCAGGCGAGCTATTGACAAGTAAATCCTAGACGCTCGATCTTGGTTATTTTCACTTTCGCGGCTGGCAGCAAAGTTCAGAACCATGTTTCTGTGAATAACTTTTGAACCGTAAGTCACAGACGCTCGCTCTTGGCTGCATTCGTTTCAGCTCGTGGCAGCCAGTCTAAAAAACACTATCTTGGACTTCTCTGGATGTTTCCCAGGCGAGCTATTGGCAGAATGTTCAGAACCACTGTTTCTGAGGCTAATTCTTGAACCGTAAGTCATAGACGCTCGATCTTGGCGGCATTCGTCTCAGCGCCTGGCAATTAGTATAGAAGCACTGTCTTTGACTTCTCTGAATGTTTCCCAGGCGAGCTATTGACAAGTAAATCCTAGACGCTCGATCTTGGTTATTTTCGCTTTCGCGGCTGGCAGCAAAGTTCAGAACCATGTTTCTGCGAATAACTTTTGAACCGTAAGTCACAGACGCTCGCTCTTGGCTGCATTCGTTTCAGCTCGTGGCAGCCAGTCTAAAAAACACTATCTTGGACTTCTCTGGATGTTTCCCAGGCGAGCTATTGGCAGCATGTTCAGAACCACTGTTTCTGAGGCTAATTCTTGAACCGTAAGTCATAGACGCTCGATCTTGGCGGCATTCGTCTCAGCGCCTGGCAATTAGTATAGAAGCACTGTTTCCCACTGTTTCTGAGGCTAATTCTTGAACCGTAAGTCATAGACGCTAGATCTTGGCGGCATTCGTCTCAGCGCCTGGCAATTAGTATAGAAGCACTGTGTTTGACTTCTCTGGATGTTTCCCAGGCGAGCTATTGACAAGTAAATCCTAGACGCTCGATCTTGCTTATTTTCGCTTTCGCGGCTGGCAGCAAAGTTCAGAACCATGTTTCTGTGAATAACTTTTGAACCGTAAGTCACAGACGCTCGCTCTTGGCTGCATTCGTTTCAGCTCGTGGCAGCCAGTCTAAAAAACACTATCTTGGACTTCTCTGGATGTTTCCCAGGCGAGCTATTGCCAGCATGTTCAGAACCACTGTTTCTGAGGCTAATTCTTGAACCGTAAGTCATAGACGCTCGATCTTGGCGGCATTCGTCTCAGCGCCTGGCAATTAGTATAGAAGCACTGTTTCCCACTGTTTCTGAGGCTAATTCTTGAACCGTAAGTCATAGACGCTAGATCTTGGCGGCATTCGTCTCAGCGCCTGGCAATTAGTATAGAAGCACTGTCTTTGACTTCTCTGGATGTTTCCCAGGCGAGCTATTGACAAGTAAATCCTAGACGCTCGATGTTGGTTATTTTCGCTTTCGCGGCTGGCAGCAAAGTTCAGAACCATGTTTCTGTGAATAACTTTTGAACCGTAAGTCACAGACGCTCGCTCTTGGCTGCATTCGTTTCAGCTCGTGGCAGCCAGTCTAAAAAACACTATCTTGGACTTCTCTGGATGTTTCCCAGGCGAGCTATTGGCAGCATGTTCAGAACCACTGTTTCTGAGGCTAATTCTTGAACCGTAAGTCATAGACGCTCGATCTTGGCGGCATTCGTCTCAGCGCCTGGCAATTAGTATAGAAGCACTGTTTCCCACTGTTTCTGAGGCTAATTCTTGAACCGTAAGTCATAGACGCTAGATCTTGGCGGCATTCGTCTCAGCGCCTGGCAATTAGTATAGAAGCACTGTCTTTGACTTCTCTGGATGTTTCCCAGGCGAGCTATTGACAAGTAAATCCTAGACGCTCGATCTTGCTTATTTTCGCTTTCGCGGCTGGCAGCAAAGTTCAGAACCATGTTTCTGTGAATAACTTTTGAACCGTAAGTCACAGACGCTCGCTCTTGGCTGCATTCGTTTCAGCTCGTGGCAGCCAGTCTAAAAAACACTATCTTGGACTTCTCTGGATGTTTCCCAGGCGAGCTATTGGCAGCATGTTCAGAACCACTGTTTCTGAGGCTAATTCTTGAACCGTAAGTCATAGACGCTCGATCTTGGCGGCATTCGTCTCAGCGCCTGGCAATTAGTATAGAAGCACTGTTTCCCACTGTTTCTGAGGCTAATTCTTGAACCGTAAGTCATAGACGCTCGATCTTGGCGGCATTCGTTTCAGCGCCTGGCAATTAGTATAGAAGCACTGTCTTTGACTTCTCTGGATGTTTCCCAGGCGAGCTTTTGACAAGTAAATCCTAGACGCTCGATCTTGGTTATTTTCGCTTTCGCGGCTGGCAGCAAAGTTCAGAACCATGTTTCTGTGAATAACTTTTGAACCGTAAGTCACAGACGCTCGCTCTTGGCTGCATTCGTTTCAGCTCGTGGCAGACAGTCTAAAAAACACTATCTTGGACTTCTCTGGATGTTTCCCAGGCGAGCTATTGGCAGCATGTTCAGAACCACTGTTTCTGAGGCTAATTCTTGAACCGTAAGTCATAGACGCTCGATCTTGGCGGCATTCGTCTCAGCGCCTGGCAATTAGTATAGAAGCACTGTTTCCCACTGTTTCTGAGGCTAATTCTTGAACCGTAAGTCATAGACGCTAGATCTTGGCGGCATTCGTCTCAGCGCCTGGCAATTAGTATAGAAGCACTGTCTTTGACTTCTCTGGATGTTTCCCAGGCGAGCTATTGACAAGTAAATCCTAGACGCTCGATCTTGGTTATTTTCGCTTTCGCGGCTGGCAGCAAAGTTCAGAACCATGTTTCTGTGAATAACTTTTGAACCGTAAGTCACAGACGCTCGCTCTTGGCTGCATTCGTTTCAGCTCGTGGCAGCCAGTCTAAAAAACACTATCTTGGACTTCTCTGGATGTTTCCCAGGCGAGCTATTGGCAGCATGTTCAGAACCACTGTTTCTGAGGCTAATTCTTGAACCGTGTCATAGACGCTCGATCTTGGCGGCATTCGTCTCAGCGCCTGGCAATTAGTATAGAAGCACTGTTTCCCACTGTTTCTGAGGCTAATTCTTGAACCGTAAGTCATAGACGCTAGATCTTGGCGGCATTCGTCTCAGCGCCTGGCAATTAGTATAGAAGCACTGTTTCCCACTGTTTCTGAGGCTAATTCTTGAACCGTAAGTCATAGACGCTAGATCTTGGCGGCATTCGTCTCAGCGCCTGGCAATTAGTATAGAAGCACTGTCTTTGACTTCTCTGGATGTTTCCCAGGCGAGCTATTGACAAGTAAATCCTAGACGCTCGATCTTGGTTATTTTCGCTTTCGCGGCTGGCAGCAAAGTTCAGAACCATGTTTCTGTGAATAACTCTTGAACCGTAAGTCACAGACGCTCGCTCTTGGCTGCATTCGTTTCAGCTCGTGGCAGCCCGTCTAAAAAACACTATCTTGGACTTCTCTGGATGTTTCCCAGGCGAGCAATTGGCAGCATGTTCAGAACCACTGTTTCTGAGGCTAATTCTTGAACCGTAAGTCATAGACGCTCGATCTTGGCGGCATTCGTCTCAGCGCCTGGCAATTAGTATAGAAGCACTGTTTCCCACTGTTTCTGAGGCTAATTCTTGAACCGTAAGTCATAGACGCTAGATCTTGGCGGCATTCATCTCAGCGCCTGGCAATTAGTATAGAAGCACTGTCTTTGACTTCTCTGGATGTTTCCCAGGCGAGCTATTGACAAGTAAATCCTAGACGCTCGATCTTGGTTATTTTCGCTTTCGCGGCTGGCAGCAAAGTTCAGAACCATGTTTCTGTGAATAACTCTTGAACCGTAAGTCACAGACGCTCGCTCTTGGCTGCATTCGTTTCAGCTCGTGGCAGCCCGTCTAAAAAACACTATCTTGGCCTTCTCTGGATGTTTCCCAGGCGAGCAATTGGCAGCATGTTCAGAACCACTGTTTCTGAGGCTAATTCTTGAACCGTAAGTCATAGACGCTCGATCTTGGCGGCATTCGTCTCAGCGCCTGGCAATTAGTATAGAAGCACTGTTTCCCACTGTTTCTGAGGCTAATTCTTGAACCGTAAGTCATAGACGCTAGATCTTCGCGGCATTCGTCTCAGCGCCTGGCAATTAGTATGGAAGCACTGTCTTTGACTTCTCTGGATGTTTCCCAGGCGAGCTATTGACAAGTAAATCCTAGACGCTCGATCTTGGTTATTTTCGCTTTCGCGGCTGGCAGCAAAGTTCAGAACCATGTTTCTGTGAATAACTCTTGAACCGTAAGTCACAGACGCTCGCTCTTGGCTGCATTCGTTTCAGCTCGTGGCAGCCCGTCTAAAAAATACTATCTTGGACTTCTCTGGATCTTTCCCAGGCGAGCTATTGGCAGCATGTTCAGAACCACTGTTTCTGAGGCTAATTCTTGAACCGTAAGTCTTAGACGCTCGATCTTGGCGCCATTCGTCTCAGCGCCTGGCAATTAGTATAGAAGCACTGTTTCCCACTGTTTCTGAGGCTAATTCTTGAACCGTAAGTCATAGACGCTAGATCTTGGCGGCATTCGTCTCAGCGCCTGGCAATTAGTATAGAAGCACTGTCTTTGACTTCTCTGGATGTTTCCCAGGCGAGCTATTGACAAGTAAATCCTAGACGCTCGATCTTGGTTATTTTCGCTTTCGCGGCTGGCAGCAAAGTTCAGAACCATGTTTCTGTGAATAACTCTTGAACCGTAAGTCACAGACGCTCGCTCTTGGCTGCATTCGTTTCAGCTCGTGGCAGCCCGTCTAAAAAACACTATCTTGGACTTCTCTGGATGTTTCCCAGGCGAGCTATTGGCAGCATGTTCAGAACCACTGTTTCTGAGGCTAATTCTTGAACCGTAAGTCATAGACGCTCGATCTTGGCGGCATTCGTCTCAGCGCCTGGCAATTAGTATAGAAGCACTGTTTCCCACTGTTTCTGAGGCTAATTCTTGAACCGTAAGTCATAGACGCTAGATCTTGGCGGCATTCGTCTCAGCGCCTGGCAATTAGTATAGAAGCACTGTCTTTGACTTCTCTGGATGTTTCCCAGGCGAGCTATTGACAAGTAAATCCTAGACGCTCGATCTTGGTTATTTTCGCTTTCGCGGCTGGCAGCAAAGTTCAGAACCATGTTTCTGTGAATAACTCTTGAACCGTAAGTCACAGACGCTCGCTCTTGGCTGCATTCGTTTCAGCTCGTGGCAGCCCGTCTAAAAAACACTATCTTGGACTTGTCTGGATGTTTCCCAGGCGAGCTATTGGCAGCATGTTCAGAACCACTGTTTCTGAGGCTAATTCTTGAACCGTAAGTCATAGACGCTCGATCTTGGCGGCATTCGTCTCAGCGCCTGGCAATTAGTATAGAAGCACTGTCTTTGACTTCTCTGGATGTTTCCCAGGCGAGCTATTGACAAGTAAATCCTAGACGCTCGATCTTGGTTATTTTCGCTTTCGCGGCTGGCAGCAAAGTTCAGAACCATGTTTCTGTGAATAACTCTTGAACCGTAAGTCACAGACGCTCGCTCTTGGCTGCATTCGTTTCAGCTCGTGGCAGCCCGTCTAAAAAACACTATCTTGGACTTCTCTGGATGTTTCCCAGGCGAGCAATTGGCAGCATGTTCAGAACCACTGTTTCTGAGGCTAATTCTTGAACCGTAAGTCATAGACGCTCGATCTTGGCGGCATTCGTCTCAGCGCCTGGCAATTAGTATAGAAGCACTGTTTCCCACTGTTTCTGAGGCTAATTCTTGAACCGTAAGTCATAGACGCTAGATCTTGGCGGCATTCGTCTCAGCGCCTGGCAATTAGTATAGAAGCACTGTCTTTGACTTCTCTGGATGTTTCCCAGGCGAGCTATTGACAAGTAAATCCTAGACGCTCGATCTTGGTTATTTTCGCTTTCGCGGCTGGCAGCAAAGTTCAGAACCATGTTTCTGTGAATAACTCTTGAACCGTAAGTCACAGACGCTCGCTCTTGGCTGCATTCGTTTCAGCTCGTGGCAGCCCGTCTAAAAAATACTATCTTGGACTTCTCTGGATCTTTCCCAGGCGAGCTATTGGCAGCATGTTCAGAACCACTGTTTCTGAGGCTAATTCTTGAACCGTAAGTCATAGACGCTCGATCTTGGCGGCATTCGTCTCAGCGCCTGGCAATTAGTATAGAAGCACTGTTTCCCACTGTTTCTGAGGCTAATTCTTGAACCGTAAGTCATAGACGCTAGATCTTGGCGGCATTCATCTCAGCGCCTGGCAATTAGTATAGAAGCACTGTCTTTGACTTCTCTGGATGTTTCCCAGGCGAGCTATTGACAAGTAAATCCTAGACGCTCGATCTTGGTTATTTTCGCTTTCGCGGCTGGCAGCAAAGTTCAGAACCATGTTTCTGTGAATAACTCTTGAACCGTAAGTCACAGACGCTCGCTCTTGGCTGCATTCGTTTCAGCTCGTGGCAGCCCGTCTAAAAAACACTATCTTGGACTTGTCTGGATGTTTCCCAGGCGAGCTATTGGCAGCATGTTCAGAACCACTGTTTCCGAGGCTAATTCTTGAACCGTAAGTCATAGACGCTCGATCTTGGCGGCATTCGTCTCAGCGCCTGGCAATTAGTATAGAAGCACTGTTTCCCACTGTTTCTGAGGCTAATTCTTGAACCGTAAGTCATAGACGCTAGATCTTGGCGGCATTCGTCTCAGCGCCTGGCAATTAGTATAGAAGCACTGTCTTTGACTTCTCTGGATGTTTCCCAGGCGAGCTATTGACAAGTAAATCCTAGACGCTCGATCTTGGTTATTTTCGCTTTCGCGGCTGGCAGCAAAGTTCAGAACCATGTTTCTGTGAATAACTCTTGAACCGTAAGTCACAGACGCTCGCTCTTGGCTGCATTCGTTTCAGCTCGTGGCAGCCCGTCTAAAAAATACTATCTTGGACTTCTCTGGATCTTTCCCAGGCGAGCTATTGGCAGCATGTTCAGAACCACTGTTTCTGAGGCTAATTCTTGAACCGTAAGTCTTAGACGCTCGATCTTGGCGCCATTCGTCTCAGCGCCTGGCAATTAGTATAGAAGCACTGTTTCCCACTGTTTCTGAGGCTAATTCTTGAACCGTAAGTCATAGACGCTAGATCTTGGCGGCATTCGTCTCAGCGCCTGGCAATTAGTATAGAAGCACTGTTTCCCACTGTTTCTGAGGCTAATTCTTGAACCGTAAGTCATAGACGCTAGATCTTGGCGGCATTCATCTCAGCGCCTGGCAATTAGTATAGAAGCACTGTCTTTGACTTCTCTGGATGTTTCCCAGGCGAGCTATTGACAAGTAAATCCTAGACGCTCGATCTTGGTTATTTTCGCTTTCGCGGCTGGCAGCAAAGTTCAGAACCATGTTTCTGTGAATAACTCTTGAACCGTAAGTCACAGACGCTCGCTCTTGGCTGCATTCGTTTCAGCTCGTGGCAGCCCGTCTAAAAAACACTATCTTGGACTTGTCTGGATGTTTCCCAGGCGAGCTATTGGCAGCATGTTCAGAACCACTGTTTCTGAGGCTAATTCTTGAACCGTAAGTCATAGACGCTCGATCTTGGCGGCATTCGTCTCAGCGCCTGGCAATTAGTATAGAAGCACTGTCTTTGACTTCTCTGGATGTTTCCCAGGCGAGCTATTGACAAGTAAATCCTAGACGCTCGATCTTGGTTATTTTCGCTTTCGCGGCTGGCAGCAAAGTTCAGAACCATGTTTCTGTGAATAACTCTTGAACCGTAAGTCACAGACGCTCGCTCTTGGCTGCATTCGTTTCAGCTCGTGGCAGCCCGTCTAAAAAACACTATCTTGGACTTCTCTGGATGTTTCCCAGGCGAGCAATTGGCAGCATGTTCAGAACCACTGTTTCTGAGGCTAATTCTTGAACCGTAAGTCATAGACGCTCGATCTTGGCGGCATTCGTCTCAGCGCCTGGCAATTAGTATAGAAGCACTGTTTCCCACTGTTTCTGAGGCTAATTCTTGAACCGTAAGTCATAGACGCTAGATCTTGGCGGCATTCATCTCAGCGCCTGGCAATTAGTATAGAAGCACTGTCTTTGACTTCTCTGGATGTTTCCCAGGCGAGCTATTGACAAGTAAATCCTAGACGCTCGATCTTGGTTATTTTCGCTTTCGCGGCTGGCAGCAAAGTTCAGAACCATGTTTCTGTGAATAACTCTTGAACCGTAAGTCACAGACGCTCGCTCTTGGCTGCATTCGTTTCAGCTCGTGGCAGCCCGTCTAAAAAACACTATCTTGGCCTTCTCTGGATGTTTCCCAGGCGAGCAATTGGCAGCATGTTCAGAACCACTGTTTCTGAGGCTAATTCTTGAACCGTAAGTCATAGACGCTCGATCTTGGCGGCATTCGTCTCAGCGCCTGGCAATTAGTATAGAAGCACTGTTTCCCACTGTTTCTGAGGCTAATTCTTGAACCGTAAGTCATAGACGCTAGATCTTCGCGGCATTCGTCTCAGCGCCTGGCAATTAGTATGGAAGCACTGTCTTTGACTTCTCTGGATGTTTCCCAGGCGAGCTATTGACAAGTAAATCCTAGACGCTCGATCTTGGTTATTTTCGCTTTCGCGGCTGGCAGCAAAGTTCAGAACCATGTTTCTGTGAATAACTCTTGAACCGTAAGTCACAGACGCTCGCTCTTGGCTGCATTCGTTTCAGCTCGTGGCAGCCCGTCTAAAAAATACTATCTTGGACTTCTCTGGATCTTTCCCAGGCGAGCTATTGGCAGCATGTTCAGAACCACTGTTTCTGAGGCTAATTCTTGAACCGTAAGTCTTAGACGCTCGATCTTGGCGCCATTCGTCTCAGCGCCTGGCAATTAGTATAGAAGCACTGTTTCCCACTGTTTCTGAGGCTAATTCTTGAACCGTAAGTCATAGACGCTAGATCTTGGCGGCATTCGTCTCAGCGCCTGGCAATTAGTATAGAAGCACTGTCTTTGACTTCTCTGGATGTTTCCCAGGCGAGCTATTGACAAGTAAATCCTAGACGCTCGATCTTGGTTATTTTCGCTTTCGCGGCTGGCAGCAAAGTTCAGAACCATGTTTCTGTGAATAACTCTTGAACCGTAAGTCACAGACGCTCGCTCTTGGCTGCATTCGTTTCAGCTCGTGGCAGCCCGTCTAAAAAACACTATCTTGGACTTCTCTGGATGTTTCCCAGGCGAGCTATTGGCAGCATGTTCAGAACCACTGTTTCTGAGGCTAATTCTTGAACCGTAAGTCTTAGACGCTCGATCTTGGCGCCATTCGTCTCAGCGCCTGGCAATTAGTATAGAAGCACTGTTTCCCACTGTTTCTGAGGCTAATTCTTGAACCGTAAGTCATAGACGCTAGATCTTGGCGGCATTCGTCTCAGCGCCTGGCAATTAGTATAGAAGCACTGTTTCCCACTGTTTCTGAGGCTAATTCTTGAACCGTAAGTCATAGACGCTAGATCTTGGCGGCATTCATCTCAGCGCCTGGCAATTAGTATAGAAGCACTGTCTTTGACTTCTCTGGATGTTTCCCAGGCGAGCTATTGACAAGTAAATCCTAGACGCTCGATCTTGGTTATTTTCGCTTTCGCGGCTGGCAGCAAAGTTCAGAACCATGTTTCTGTGAATAACTCTTGAACCGTAAGTCACAGACGCTCGCTCTTGGCTGCATTCGTTTCAGCTCGTGGCAGCCCGTCTAAAAAACACTATCTTGGACTTGTCTGGATGTTTCCCAGGCGAGCTATTGGCAGCATGTTCAGAACCACTGTTTCTGAGGCTAATTCTTGAACCGTAAGTCTTAGACGCTCGATCTTGGCGCCATTCGTCTCAGCGCCTGGCAATTAGTATAGAAGCACTGTTTCTGAGGCTAATTCTTGAACCGTAAGTCATAGACGCTAGATCTTGGCGGCATTCATCTCAGCGCCTGGCAATTAGTATAGAAGCACTGTCTTTGACTTCTCTGGATGTTTCCCAGGCGAGCTATTGACAAGTAAATCCTAGACGCTCGATCTTGGTTATTTTCGCTTTCGCGGCTGGCAGCAAAGTTCAGAACCATGTTTCTGTGAATAACTCTTGAACCGTAAGTCACAGACGCTCGCTCTTGGCTGCATTCGTTTCAGCTCGTGGCAGCCCGTCTAAAAAACACTATCTTGGACTTGTCTGGATGTTTCCCAGGCGAGCTATTGGCAGCATGTTCAGAACCACTGTTTCTGAGGCTAATTCTTGAACCGTAAGTCATAGACGCTCGATCTTGGCGGCATTCGTCTCAGCGCCTGGCAATTAGTATAGAAGCACTGTCTTTGACTTCTCTGGATGTTTCCCAGGCGAGCTATTGACAAGTAAATCCTAGACGCTCGATCTTGGTTATTTTCGCTTTCGCGGCTGGCAGCAAAGTTCAGAACCATGTTTCTGTGAATAACTCTTGAACCGTAAGTCACAGACGCTCGCTCTTGGCTGCATTCGTTTCAGCTCGTGGCAGCCCGTCTAAAAAACACTATCTTGGCCTTCTCTGGATGTTTCCCAGGCGAGCAATTGGCAGCATGTTCAGAACCACTGTTTCTGAGGCTAATTCTTGAACCGTAAGTCATAGACGCTCGATCTTGGCGGCATTCGTCTCAGCGCCTGGCAATTAGTATAGAAGCACTGTTTCCCACTGTTTCTGAGGCTAATTCTTGAACCGTAAGTCATAGACGCTAGATCTTCGCGGCATTCGTCTCAGCGCCTGGCAATTAGTATGGAAGCACTGTCTTTGACTTCTCTGGATGTTTCCCAGGCGAGCTATTGACAAGTAAATCCTAGACGCTCGATCTTGGTTATTTTCGCTTTCGCGGCTGGCAGCAAAGTTCAGAACCATGTTTCTGTGAATAACTCTTGAACCGTAAGTCACAGACGCTCGCTCTTGGCTGCATTCGTTTCAGCTCGTGGCAGCCCGTCTAAAAAATACTATCTTGGACTTCTCTGGATCTTTCCCAGGCGAGCTATTGGCAGCATGTTCAGAACCACTGTTTCTGAGGCTAATTCTTGAACCGTAAGTCTTAGACGCTCGATCTTGGCGCCATTCGTCTCAGCGCCTGGCAATTAGTATAGAAGCACTGTTTCCCACTGTTTCTGAGGCTAATTCTTGAACCGTAAGTCATAGACGCTAGATCTTGGCGGCATTCGTCTCAGCGCCTGGCAATTAGTATAGAAGCACTGTTTCCCACTGTTTCTGAGGCTAATTCTTGAACCGTAAGTCATAGACGCTAGATCTTGGCGGCATTCATCTCAGCGCCTGGCAATTAGTATAGAAGCACTGTCTTTGACTTCTCTGGATGTTTCCCAGGCGAGCTATTGACAAGTAAATCCTAGACGCTCGATCTTGGTTATTTTCGCTTTCGCGGCTGGCAGCAAAGTTCAGAACCATGTTTCTGTGAATAACTCTTGAACCGTAAGTCACAGACGCTCGCTCTTGGCTGCATTCGTTTCAGCTCGTGGCAGCCCGTCTAAAAAACACTATCTTGGACTTGTCTGGATGTTTCCCATTCGAGCTATTGGCAGCATGTTCAGAACCACTGTTTCTGAGGCTAATTCTTGAACCGTAAGTCATAGACGCTCGATCTTGGCGGCATTCGTCTCAGCGCCTGGCAATTAGTATAGAAGCACTGTCTTTGACTTCTCTGGATGTTTCCCAGGCGAGCTATTGACAAGTAAATCCTAGATGCTCGATCTTGGTTATTTTCGCTTTCGCGGCTGGCAGCAAAGTTCAGAACCATGTTTCTGTGAATAACTCTTGAACCGTAAGTCACAGACGCTCGCTCTTGGCTGCATTCGTTTCAGCTCGTGGCAGCCCGTCTAAAAAACACTATCTTGGACTTCTCTGGATGTTTCCCAGGCGAGCTATTGGCAGCATGTTCAGAACCACTGTTTCTGAGGCTAATTCTTGAACCGTAAGTCTTAGACGCTCGATCTTGGCGCCATTCGTCTCAGCGCCTGGCAATTAGTATAGAAGCACTGTTTCCCACTGTTTCTGAGGCTAATTCTTGAACCGTAAGTCATAGACGCTAGATCTTGGCGGCATTCGTCTCAGCGTCTGGCAATTAGTATAGAAGCACTGTCTTTGACTTCTCTGGATGTTTCCCAGGCGAGCTATTGACAAGTAAATCCTAGACGCTCGATCTTGGTTATTTTCGCTTTCGCGGCTGGCAGCAAAGTTCAGAACCATGTTTCTGTGAATAACTCTTGAACCGTAAGTCACAGACGCTCGCTCTTGGCTGCATTCGTTTCAGCTCGTGGCAGCCCGTCTAAAAAACACTATCTTGGACTTGTCTGGATGTTTCCCAGGCGAGCTATTGGCAGCATGTTCAGAACCACTGTTTCTGAGGCTAATTCTTGAACCGTAAGTCATAGACGCTCGATCTTGGCGGCATTCGTCTCAGCGCCTGGCAAAAAGTATTGAAGAACTGTTTCCCACTGTTTCTGAGGCTAATTATTGAACCGTAAGTCATAGTCGCTAGATCTTGGCGGCATTCGTCTCAGCGCCTGGCAATTAGTATAGAAGCACTGTTTCCCACTGTTTCTGAGGCTAATTCTTGAACCGTAAGTCATAGACGCTAGATCTTGGCGGCATTCGTCTCAACGCCTGGCAATTAGTATGGAAGCACTGTCTTTGACTTCTCTGGATGTTTCCCAGGCGAGCTATTGACTAGTAAATCCTAGACGCTCGATCTTGGTTATTTTCGCTTTCGCGGCTGGCAGCAAAGTTCAGAACCATGTTTCTGTGAATAACTCTTGAACCGTAAGTCACAGACGCTCGCTCTTGGCTGCATTCGTTTCAGCTCGTGGCAGCCAGTCTAAAATACACTATCTTGGACTTCTCTGGATGTTTCCCAGGCGAGCTATTGGCAGCATGTTCAGAACCACTGTTTCTGAGGCTAATTCTTGAATCGTAAGTCATAGACGCTCGATCTTGGCGGCATTCGTCTCAGCGCCTGGCAATTAGTATAGAAGCACTGTTTCCCACTGTTTCTGAGGCTAATTCTTGAACCGTAAGTCATAGACGCTAGATCTTGGCGGCATTCGTCTCAGCGCCTGGCAATTAGTATAGAAGCACTGTCTTTGACTTCTCTGGATGTTTCCCAGGCGAGCTATTGACAAGTAAATCCTAGACGCTCGATCTTGGTTATTTTCGCTTTCGCGGCTGGCAGCAAAGTTCAGAACCATGTTTCTGTGAATAACTCTTGAACCGTAAGTCACAGACGCTCGCTCTTGGCTGCATTCGTTTCAGCTCGTGGCAGCCAGTCTAAAAAACACAATCTTGGACCTCTCTGGATGTTTCCCAGTCGAGCTATTGGCAGCATGTTCAGAGGCTAATTCTTGAACCGTAAGTCATAGACGCTCGATCTTGGCGGCATTCGTCTCAGCGCCTGGCAATTAGTATAGAAGCACTGTTTCCCACTGTTTCTGAGGCTAATTCTTGAACCGTAAGTCATAGACGCTAGATCGTGGCGGCATTCGTCTCAGCGCCTGGCAATTAGTATAGAAGCACTGTCTTTGACTTTTCTGGATGTTTCCCAGGCGAGCTATTAACAAGCAAATCCTAGACGCTCGATCTTGGTTATTTTCGCTTTCGCGGCTGGCAGCAAAGTTCAGAACCATGTTTCTGTGAATAACTCTTGAACCGTAAGTCACAGACGCTCGCTCTTGGCTGCATTCGTTTCAGCTCGTGGCAGCCTGTCTAAAAAACTCTATCTTGAACTTCTCTGGATGTTTCCCAGGCGAGCTATTGGCAGCATGTTCAGAACCACTGTTTCTGAGGCTAATTCTTGAACCGTAAGTCATAGACGCTCGATCTTGGCGGCATTCGTCTCAGCGCCTGGCAAAAAGTATAGAAGAACTGTTTCCCACTGTTTCTGAGGCTAATTATTGAACCGTAAGAGGCAAAGGGGTTGAGTCCAGCGCTGAAGAGGATAAAACGGAAACTAGTTCCAAGTTTACTGAATAATCGATTAAAAGGTCCAATGAGTTGGAGTCCTGGTCAGGACTGGATCGTCATTTACTCCCGATTGCACACCAGGACTCCAACTCATTGGACCTTTTAATCGATTATTCAGTAAACTTGGAACTAGTTTCCGTTTTATCCTCTTCAGCGCTGGACTCAACCCCTTTGCCTCTGCCTGTCTATACCCATCGTGAGCCGACACGAGAGCCCGTGCGATGACCGCGACACACACAGCAAGTGTCAGGTGAGCTGGAGGACTCCTTCTGTATTTACCTTCTGCCTGAGCTTTCGGCCTTGCCTCACGTGCTCACCCTTGTTACTTACACATGCCCTATTCAGGACTAAAAGAATCTATTTCTCTACACATGTGTACAACCGTCCTGCGTTGATTTTTGGTGCAACAGGAGAAGTTTTATGCAAGTCTGTCACGATAATATGTCTACAGGGATATAACCAATCGTCTATGCAAATTAAGATTCTCAAAACATTTTTGTATACCATACTCTGGCTCAAAATATATTTTCTCATTGTTTTTATAACTTTTCCTCACCAATTCCTGTACATTTGGAGAGACACCTAATGTATATGTGCCACAAGAAATATACTTTACAATAATTATACTCATATACATTCTTGAGACTACGCTCAACATGTCAAACGAGGCTCAGTTAACAAGATCTGAACTGGCCGCAAAAGTCTTTGGCAGCAGTGGCAACACCTCTGAAAGAAACCCGGATTTGGAAGCCTCATTTCATAACTTGGAGAAACATTTGGCGCAACAGGCAAAATTATGGTGGGATCTCACTACCCTCAAAAATTACGTCTCAAAAAATATGATTCCTAGGGGACTACGCTTGAAGAAGATGCCCTCCTTTATATACAATGAAGACTTCCACACAGAATGGAACCAAACTCTCTCTGACTGTTCCATCAAGCTAATGAACCTCATCACGAGACAAGAAGAACAAAAATTAATAGAATTGGAAATCAAAATAATTGACATCAAAAAAGAACTGGATGTCTATTCAAGCTTACCTGCCTTTTCACAGCTGGATTCACGCACGTCTTCTTACATCGACAAACTAGACCTATCCATAGCTGAAACAAAGAAATCAAAGTTCCAGCGGGATACACGAGACTATATGAATAAAGAAGTATACAACTGGAATCGAAAGGAACGCAATTTTTCCAGACCTAGACCCATTCTAAAACAACGCAATCAACAACACAAACGCTATAGAGATATACCGAGCAGGGTAAGCTTCAGCTCCACGGAACCTGACTCTGCAGAAGGCTTATCAGAAGAAGAACCTGTTGGAACTTCTTCCCGTCCTTACCCTAGACAAGAAGCCACCGTACATATGTCAAAAAACGAGGCAGGAGGGGCGGGAGGAAGCACAAATCGACCCTATCAAGAACCAACCCGTCACCTCCGGTCGCGAAAGTTCCAGCATTATTAAATTCCAACGTAACAAATCTTTCATCCTTCCCTCTCTCGGCAGATCAAGAAGAAGTCCTCACTTTGGGTCTTAATTTCGCCCCCAACAATAATTTCAATCTATTTAATACACTATTAGATATAAACAAATTTATTCGCAATTTAACTGTCAAAAAATACTTTCTTAAAAATTCTGCCACAACAGAAGACATCAATACTGCTACGACTCCCACAAGCCAACCCAATAGGGATTCCAATAACCTTAAACACCAACTTATGTCAGAATTCTCCTTCCAAGAACTCAGAACTCTAGCATGCCTGGAAAGTCTGCAACCTGAGAGAACAGACCAAACTGTCATGATGGCTTCAAACTTCACAACTTCCAACTCCAAATTCTATCCTGTTAATGCACGGACTGAATCTATGGACCGATTTCAATTCATCATTGAACAAGAACTACAAAGTATAGCAGACAGACTCAAAACTAACCATCCAAAACCCAACATGCCCAACCGCCTGAAAAAAGCAATGAAAACCTTGAAAGACAATAAAGAACTCACGATTAAAATGGCAGACAAAGGCGGAGGAATTGCCATCATGAATAAATCAGATTATCAACAATCAATAATCGATATGCTATCTGATGTCAACACCTATAAAAAACTTGACTCAAATCCAACAGACAAAATAAAATTCTTAATGAAAAGTTTGCTGAACGAAGGTCTTGAAGGGGGTTTCATTAATCAGAAACAATTTAACTATCTATATGTTGAACAACCCATTACTCCCATAATTCACGCTCTACCTAAAACCCACAAACTAACTAATCCCCCACCGATGAGACCTATAGTCTCAGGGATAGGATCCATACTAGAAAAACTATCAGAATGGCTCGACACCTTGCTACAACCTCTGGCCCAGCAAACTCCAGGTTTTCTAAAAGATACCAAAAATGTCCTTATCTCGTTAAAAGATAAAATTTGGAACGAGAATTACATCTGGTTAACCTGTGACGTTGTTTCACTCTATACATCAATTCCTCATCATGTAGCACACAGTGCTCTAGAAAGTCACCTTCAGACACACAGTACTTATGATAGAAATTTTCAAACTTATATCCTAAATGTACTTATGTTTCTAATGAAGCACAATTTCTTTCAATTTGATGGAAAAATTTTTCTCCAACTGAAAGGCGTCTCTATGGGAGCCAAATTCTCCCCGTCAATTGCAAACCTGGTAA
>NW_027462310.1:5000-41507 GCF_050947455.1 Rhinoderma darwinii
AGTATATACACCTCTCTATAGTCACACAGGCTGTATATATATATATATATAATCACATAGACTCAGCACCTCCAGCAGTATATACACCTCTCTATAGTCACACAGGCTGTATATATATATATATAATCACACAGACTCAGCACCTCCAGCAGTATATACACCTCTCTATAGTCACACAGGCTGTATATATATATATAATCACACAGACTCAGCACCTCCAGCAGTATATACACCTCTCTATAGTCACACAGGCTGTATATATATATATAATCACACAGGCTCAGCACCTCCAGCAGTATATACACCTCTCTATAGTCACACAGGCTGTATATATATATAATCACATAGACTCAGCACCTCCAGCAGTATATACACCTCTCTATAGTCACACAGGCTGTATATATATATATAATCACACAGGCTCAGCACCTCCAGCAGTATATACACCTCTCTATAGTCACACAGGCTGTATATATATATATATAATCACACAGGCTCAGCACCTCCAGCAGTATATACACCTCTCTATAGTCACACAGGCTGTATATATATATAATCACACAGGCTCAGCACCTCCAGCAGTATATACACCTCTCTATAGTCACACAGGCTGTATATATATATATAATCACATAGACTCAGCACCTCCAGCAGTATATACACCTCTCTATAGTCACACAGGCTGTATATATATATATAATCACATAGACTCAGCACCTCCAGCAGTATATACACCTCTCTATAGTCACACAGGCTGTATATATATATATATAATCACATAGACTCAGCACCTCCAGCAGTATATACACCTCTCTATAGTCACACAGGCTGTATATATATATATAATCACACAGGCTCAGCACCTCCAGCAGTATATACACCTCTCTATAGTCACACAGGCTGTATATATATATATATATAATCACATAGACTCAGCACCTCCAGCAGTATATACACCTCTCTATAGTCACACAGGCTGTATATATATATATATAATCACACAGACTCAGCACCTCCAGCAGTATATACACCTCTCTATAGTCACACAGGCTGTATATATATATATAATCACATAGACTCAGCACCTCCAGCAGTATATACACCTCTCTATAGTCACACAGGCTGTATATATATATATAATCACATAGACTCAGCACCTCCAGCAGTATATACACCTCTCTATAGTCACACAGGCTGTATATATATATAATCACACAGACTCAGCACCTCCAGCAGTATATACACCTCTCTATAGTCACACAGGCTGTATATATATATATATAATCACATAGACTCAGCACCTCCAGCAGTATATACACCTCTCTATAGTCACACAGGCTGTATATATATATATATAATCACATAGACTCAGCACCTCCAGCAGTATATACACCTCTCTATAGTCACACAGGCTGTATATATATATATAATCACACAGGCTCAGCACCTCCAGCAGTATATACACCTCTCTATAGTCACACAGGCTGTATATATATATATATAATCACACAGACTCAGCACCTCCAGCAGTATATACACCTCTCTATAGTCACACAGGCTGTATATATATATATAATCACACAGGCTCAGCACCTCCAGCAGTATATACACCTCTCTATAGTCACACAGGCTGTATATATATATAATCACATAGACTCAGCACCTCCAGCAGTATATACACCTCTCTATAGTCACACAGGCTGTATATATATATATAATCACATAGACTCAGCACCTCCAGCAGTATATACACCTCTCTATAGTCACACAGGCTGTATATATATATATAATCACATAGACTCAGCACCTCCAGCAGTATATACACCTCTCTATAGTCACACAGGCTGTATATATATATATATAATCACACAGGCTCAGCACCTCCAGCAGTATATACACCTCTCTATAGTCACACAGGCTGTATATATATATATATAATCACATAGACTCAGCACCTCCAGCAGTATATACACCTCTCTATAGTCACACAGGCTGTATATATATATATATAATCACATAGACTCAGCACCTCCAGCAGTATATACACCTCTCTATAGTCACACAGGCTGTATATATATATATAATCACATAGACTCAGCACCTCCAGCAGTATATACACCTCTCTATAGTCACACAGGCTGTATATATATATAATCACATAGACTCAGCACCTCCAGCAGTATATACACCTCTCTATAGTCACACAGGCTGTATATATATATATATAATCACACAGGCTCAGCACCTCCAGCAGTATATACACCTCTCTATAGTCACACAGGCTGTATATATATATAATCACATAGACTCAGCACCTCCAGCAGTATATACACCTCTCTATAGTCACACAGGCTGTATATATATATATAATCACATAGACTCAGCACCTCCAGCAGTATATACACCTCTCTATAGTCACACAGGCTGTATATATATATATAATCACATAGACTCAGCACCTCCAGCAGTATATACACCTCTCTATAGTCACACAGGCTGTATATATATATATATAATCACACAGACTCAGCACCTCCAGCAGTATATACACCTCTCTATAGTCACACAGGCTGTATATATATATATAATCACACAGGCTCAGCACCTCCAGCAGTATATACACCTCTCTATAGTCACACAGGCTGTATATATATATAATCACATAGACTCAGCACCTCCAGCAGTATATACACCTCTCTATAGTCACACAGGCTGTATATATATATATAATCACACAGGCTCAGCACCTCCAGCAGTATATACACCTCTCTATAGTCACACAGGCTGTATATATATATATAATCACACAGGCTCAGCACCTCCAGCAGTATATACACCTCTCTATAGTCACACAGGCTGTATATATATATATATAATCACACAGGCTCAGCACCTCCAGCAGTATATACACCTCTCTATAGTCACACAGGCTGTATATATATATATAATCACACAGGCTCAGCACCTCCAGCAGTATATACACCTCTCTATAGTCACACAGGCTGTATATATATATATATAATCACACAGGCTCAGCACCTCCAGCAGTATATACACCTCTCTATAGTCACACAGGCTGTATATATATAATCACACAGGCTCAGCACCTCCAGCAGTATATACACCTCTCTATAGTCACACAGGCTGTATATATATATATATAATCACACAGGCTCAGCACCTCCAGCAGTATATACACCTCTCTATAGTCACACAGGCTGTATATATATAATCACACAGGCTCAGCACCTCCAGCAGTATATACACCTCTCTATAGTCACACAGGCTGTATATATATATATAATCACACAGGCTCAGCACCTCCAGCAGTATATACACCTCTCTATAGTCACACAGGCTGTATATATATATATATATATATATATAATCACACAGGCTCAGCACCTCCAGCAGTATATACACCTCTCTATAGTCACACAGGCTGTATATATATATATATATATAATCACACAGGCTCAGCACCTCCAGCAGTATATACACCTCTCTATAGTCACACAGGCTGTATATATATATATAATCACATAGACTCAGCACCTCCAGCAGTATATACACCTCTCTATAGTCACACAGGCTGTATATATATATATATAATCACATAGACTCAGCACCTCCAGCAGTATATACACCTCTCTATAGTCACACAGGCTGTATATATATATATAATCACACAGGCTCAGCACCTCCAGCAGTATATACACCTCTCTATAGTCACACAGGCTGTATATATATATATAATCACACAGACTCAGCACCTCCAGCAGTATATACACCTCTCTATAGTCACACAGGCTGTATATATATATATATAATCACATAGACTCAGCACCTCCAGCAGTATATACACCTCTCTATAGTCACACAGGCTGTATATATATATATAATCACACAGGCTCAGCACCTCCAGCAGTATATACACCTCTCTATAGTCACACAGGCTGTATATATATATAATCACACAGGCTCAGCACCTCCAGCAGTATATACACCTCTCTATAGTCACACAGGCTGTATATATATATATATATAATCACACAGACTCAGCACCTCCAGCAGTATATACACCTCTCTATAGTCACACAGGCTGTATATATATATATATAATCACATAGACTCAGCACCTCCAGCAGTATATACACCTCTCTATAGTCACACAGGCTGTATATATATATATATAATCACACAGGCTCAGCACCTCCAGCAGTATATACACCTCTCTATAGTCACACAGGCTGTATATATATATAATCACATAGACTCAGCACCTCCAGCAGTATATACACCTCTCTATAGTCACACAGGCTGTATATATATATATATATATAATCACATAGACTCAGCACCTCCAGCAGTATATACACCTCTCTATAGTCACACAGGCTGTATATATATATATAATCACATAGACTCAGCACCTCCAGCAGTATATACACCTCTCTATAGTCACACAGGCTGTATATATATATATAATCACACAGGCTCAGCACCTCCAGCAGTATATACACCTCTCTATAGTCACACAGGCTGTATATATATATATATAATCACACAGGCTCAGCACCTCCAGCAGTATATACACCTCTCTATAGTCACACAGGCTGTATATATATATAATCACATAGACTCAGCACCTCCAGCAGTATATACACCTCTCTATAGTCACACAGGCTGTATATATATATAATCACATAGACTCAGCACCTCCAGCAGTATATACACCTCTCTATAGTCACACAGGCTGTATATATATATATAATCACACAGGCTCAGCACCTCCAGCAGTATATACACCTCTCTATAGTCACACAGGCTGTATATATATATATATATAATCACATAGACTCAGCACCTCCAGCAGTATATACACCTCTCTATAGTCACACAGGCTGTATATATATATAATCACATAGACTCAGCACCTCCAGCAGTATATACACCTCTCTATAGTCACACAGGCTGTATATATATATATATAATCACACAGGCTCAGCACCTCCAGCAGTATATACACCTCTCTATAGTCACACAGGCTGTATATATATATATAATCACACAGGCTCAGCCCCTCCAGCAGTATATACACCTCTCTATAGTCACACAGGCTCAGCACCTCCAGCAGTATATACACCTCTCTATAGTCACACAGGCTGTATATATATATATAATCACACAGGCTCAGCACCTCCAGCAGTATATACACCTCTCTATAGTCACACAGGCTGTATATATATATATATAATCACATAGACTCAGCACCTCCAGCAGTATATACACCTCTCTATAGTCACACAGGCTGTATATATATATATAATCACACAGACTCAGCACCTCCAGCAGTATATACACCTCTCTATAGTCACACAGGCTGTATATATATATAATCACACAGGCTCAGCACCTCCAGCAGTATATACACCTCTCTATAGTCACACAGGCTGTATATATATATAATCACATAGACTCAGCACCTCCAGCAGTATATACACCTCTCTATAGTCACACAGGCTGTATATATATATATAATCACACAGACTCAGCACCTCCAGCAGTATATACACCTCTCTATAGTCACACAGGCTGTATATATATATATATATATAATCACATAGACTCAGCACCTCCAGCAGTATATACACCTCTCTATAGTCACACAGGCTGTATATATATATATAATCACATAGACTCAGCACCTCCAGCAGTATATACACCTCTCTATAGTCACACAGGCTGTATATATATATAATCACACAGACTCAGCACCTCCAGCAGTATATACACCTCTCTATAGTCACACAGGCTGTATATATATATATAATCACACAGACTCAGCACCTCCAGCAGTATATACACCTCTCTATATATATATATACAGCCTGTGTGACTATAGAGAGGTGTATATACTGCTGGAGGTGCTGAGTCTGTGTGATTATATATATATATACAGCCTGTGTGACTATAGAGAGGTGTATATACTGCTGGAGGTGCTGAGTCTATGTGATTATATATATATACAGCCTGTGTGACTATAGAGAGGTGTATATACTGCTGGAGGTGCTGAGCCTGTGTGATTATATATATATACAGCCTGTGTGACTATAGAGAGGTGTATATACTGCTGGAGGTGCTGAGCCTGTGTGATTATATATATATATATACAGCCTGTGTGACTATAGAGAGGTGTATATACTGCTGGAGGTGCTGAGTCTATGTGATTATATATATATATACAGCCTGTGTGACTATAGAGAGGTGTATATACTGCTGGAGGTGCTGAGTCTATGTGATTATATATATATATACAGCCTGTGTGACTATAGAGAGGTGTATATACTGCTGGAGGTGCTGAGTCTATGTGATTATATATATATATACAGCCTGTGTGACTATAGAGAGGTGTATATACTGCTGGAGGTGCTGAGTCTGTGTGATTATATATATATATATATACAGCCTGTGTGACTATAGAGAGGTGTATATACTGCTGGAGGTGCTGAGTCTGTGTGATTATATATATATACAGCCTGTGTGACTATAGAGAGGTGTATATACTGCTGGAGGTGCTGAGTCTGTGTGATTATATATATATATATACAGCCTGTGTGACTATAGAGAGGTGTATATACTGCTGGAGGTGCTGAGTCTATGTGATTATATATATATATATACAGCCTGTGTGACTATAGAGAGGTGTATATACTGCTGGAGGTGCTGAGTCTGTGTGATTATATATATATATACAGCCTGTGTGACTATAGAGAGGTGTATATACTGCTGGAGGTGCTGAGTCTATGTGATTATATATATATATATACAGCCTGTGTGACTATAGAGAGGTGTATATACTGCTGGAGGTGCGGAGTCTATGTGATTATATATATATATATATATACAGCCTGTGTGACTATAGAGAGGTGTATATACTGCTGGAGGTGCTGAGCCTATGTGATTATATATATATATACAGCCTGTGTGACTATAGAGAGGTGTATATACTGCTGGAGGTGCTGAGTCTATGTGATTATATATATATATATACAGCCTGTGTGACTATAGAGAGGTGTATATACTGCTGGAGGTGCTGAGTCTATGTGATTATATATATATATACAGCCTGTGTGACTATAGAGAGGTGTATATACTACTGGAGGTGCTGAGCCTGTGTGATTATATATATATATATACAGCCTGTGTGACTATAGAGAGGTGTATATACTGCTGGAGGTGCTGAGTCTGTGTGATTATATATATATATATACAGCCTGTGTGACTATAGAGAGGTGTATATACTGCTGGAGGTGCTGAGTCTGTGTGATTATATATATATATACAGCCTGTGTGACTATAGAGAGGTGTATATACTGCTGGAGGTGCTGAGTCTGTGTGATTATATATATATATACAGCCTGTGTGACTATAGAGAGGTGTATATACTGCTGGAGGTGCTGAGTCTATGTGATTATATATATATATACAGCCTGTGTGACTATAGAGAGGTGTATATACTGCTGGAGGTGCTGAGTCTATGTGATTATATATATATATATATATACAGCCTGTGTGACTATAGAGAGGTGTATATACTGCTGGAGGTGCTGAGCCTGTGTGATTATATATATATATACAGCCTGTGTGACTATAGAGAGGTGTATATACTGCTGGAGGTGCTGAGTCTATGTGATTATATATATATATACAGCCTGTGTGACTATAGAGAGGTGTATATACTGCTGGAGGTGCTGAGTCTATGTGATTATATATATATATATACAGCCTGTGTGACTATAGAGAGGTGTATATACTGCTGGAGGTGCTGAGCCTGTGTGATTATATATATATATACAGCCTGTGTGACTATAGAGAGGTGTATATACTGCTGGAGGTGCTGAGTCTATGTGATTATATATATATATACAGCCTGTGTGACTATAGAGAGGTGTATATACTGCTGGAGGTGCTGAGTCTATGTGATTATATATATATATATACAGCCTGTGTGACTATAGAGAGGTGTATATACTGCTGGAGGTGCTGAGTCTATGTGATTATATATATATATATATATACAGCCTGTGTGACTATAGAGAGGTGTATATACTGCTGGAGGTGCTGAGTCTATGTGATTATATATATATATATACACAGCCTGTGTGACTATAGAGAGGTGTATATACTGCTGGAGGTGCTGAGCCTGTGTGATTATATATATATATATACAGCCTGTGTGACTATAGAGAGGTGTATATACTGCTGGAGGTGCTGAGCCTGTGTGATTATATATATATATACAGCCTGTGTGACTATAATCACACAGGCTCAGCACCTCCAGCAGTATATACACCTCTCTATAGTCACACAGGCTGTATATATATATATATAATCACACAGGCTCAGCACCTCCAGCAGTATATACACCTCTCTATAGTCACACAGGCTGTGTATATATATATATATAATCACATAGACTCAGCACCTCCAGCAGTATATACACCTCTCTATAGTCACACAGGCTGTATATATATATATATAATCACATAGACTCAGCACCTCCAGCAGTATATACACCTCTCTATAGTCACACAGGCTGTATATATATATATAATCACATAGACTCAGCACCTCCAGCAGTATATACACCTCTCTATAGTCACACAGGCTGTATATATATATATAATCACACAGGCTCAGCACCTCCAGCAGTATATACACCTCTCTATAGTCACACAGGCTGTATATATATATATATATATAATCACATAGACTCAGCACCTCCAGCAGTATATACACCTCTCTATAGTCACACAGGCTGTATATATATATATATAATCACACAGACTCAGCACCTCCAGCAGTATATACACCTCTCTATAGTCACACAGGCTGTATATATATATATAATCACATAGACTCAGCACCTCCAGCAGTATATACACCTCTCTATAGTCACACAGGCTGTATATATATATATAATCACACAGACTCAGCACCTCCAGCAGTATATACACCTCTCTATAGTCACACAGGCTGTATATATATATATAATCACACAGACTCAGCACCTCCAGCAGTATATACACCTCTCTATAGTCACACAGGCTGTATATATATATATAATCACACAGACTCAGCACCTCCAGCAGTATATACACCTCTCTATAGTCACACAGGCTGTATATATATATATATAATCACACAGGCTCAGCACCTCCAGTAGTATATACACCTCTCTATAGTCACACAGGCTGTATATATATATATAATCACATAGACTCAGCACCTCCAGCAGTATATACACCTCTCTATAGTCACACAGGCTGTATATATATATATATAATCACATAGACTCAGCACCTCCAGCAGTATATACACCTCTCTATAGTCACACAGGCTGTATATATATATATAATCACATAGGCTCAGCACCTCCAGCAGTATATACACCTCTCTATAGTCACACAGGCTGTATATATATATATATATAATCACATAGACTCCGCACCTCCAGCAGTATATACACCTCTCTATAGTCACACAGGCTGTATATATATATATATAATCACATAGACTCAGCACCTCCAGCAGTATATACACCTCTCTATAGTCACACAGGCTGTATATATATATATAATCACACAGACTCAGCACCTCCAGCAGTATATACACCTCTCTATAGTCACACAGGCTGTATATATATATATATAATCACATAGACTCAGCACCTCCAGCAGTATATACACCTCTCTATAGTCACACAGGCTGTATATATATATATATATCACACAGACTCAGCACCTCCAGCAGTATATACACCTCTCTATAGTCACACAGGCTGTATATATATATAATCACACAGACTCAGCACCTCCAGCAGTATATACACCTCTCTATAGTCACACAGGCTGTATATATATATATATAATCACACAGACTCAGCACCTCCAGCAGTATATACACCTCTCTATAGTCACACAGGCTGTATATATATATATAATCACATAGACTCAGCACCTCCAGCAGTATATACACCTCTCTATAGTCACACAGGCTGTATATATATATATAATCACATAGACTCAGCACCTCCAGCAGTATATACACCTCTCTATAGTCACACAGGCTGTATATATATATATAATCACATAGACTCAGCACCTCCAGCAGTATATACACCTCTCTATAGTCACACAGGCTGTATATATATATATATAATCACACAGGCTCAGCACCTCCAGCAGTATATACACCTCTCTATAGTCACACAGGCTGTATATATATATAATCACACAGGCTCAGCACCTCCAGCAGTATATACACCTCTCTATAGTCACACAGGCTGTATATATATATAATCACATAGACTCAGCACCTCCAGCAGTATATACACCTCTCTATAGTCACACAGGCTGTATATATATATAATCACATAGACTCAGCATCCAGCAGTATATACACCTCTCTATAGTCACACAGGCTGTATATATATATATAATCACACAGGCTCAGCACCTCCAGCAGTATATACACCTCTCTATAGTCACACAGGCTGTATATATATATAATCACATAGACTCAGCACCTCCAGCAGTATATACACCTCTCTATAGTCACACAGGCTGTATATATATATATATAATCACACAGGCTCAGCACCTCCAGCAGTATATACACCTCTCTATAGTCACACAGGCTGTATATATATATATATAATCACACAGACTCAGCACCTCCAGCAGTATATACACCTCTCTATAGTCACACAGGCTGTATATATATATATAATCACACAGGCTCAGCACCTCCAGCAGTATATACACCTCTCTATAGTCACACAGGCTGTATATATATATATATATAATCACACAGACTCAGCACCTCCAGCAGTATATACACCTCTCTATAGTCACACAGGCTGTATATATATATAATCACATAGACTCAGCACCTCCAGCAGTATATACACCTCTCTATAGTCACACAGGCTGTATATATATATATAATCACATAGACTCAGCACCTCCAGCAGTATATACACCTCTCTATAGTCACACAGGCTGTATATATATATAATCACATAGACTCAGCACCTCCAGCAGTATATACACCTCTCTATAGTCACACAGGCTGTATATATATATATATAATCACACAGGCTCAGCACCTCCAGCAGTATATACACCTCTCTATAGTCACACAGGCTGTATATATATATATAATCACACAGACTCAGCACCTCCAGCAGTATATACACCTCTCTATAGTCACACAGGCTGTATATATATATATATAATCACACAGGCTCAGCACCTCCAGCAGTATATACACCTCTCTATAGTCACACAGGCTGTATATATATATATAATCACATAGACTCAGCACCTCCAGCAGTATATACACCTCTCTATAGTCACACAGGCTGTATATATATATATAATCACACAGACTCAGCACCTCCAGCAGTATATACACCTCTCTATAGTCACACAGGCTGTATATATATATAATCACATAGACTCAGCACCTCCAGCAGTATATACACCTCTCTATAGTCACACAGGCTGTATATATATATAATCACACAGACTCAGCACCCCCAGCAGTATATACACCTCTCTATAGTCACACAGGCTGTATATATATATATAATCACACAGACTCAGCACCTCCAGCAGTATATACACCTCTCTATAGTCACACAGGCTGTATATATATATATAATCACACAGGCTCAGCACCTCCAGCAGTATATACACCTCTCTATAGTCACACAGGCTGTATATATATATATAATCACACAGGCTCAGCACCTCCAGCAGTATATACACCTCTCTATAGTCACACAGGCTGTATATATATATATAATCACACAGGCTCAGCACCTCCAGCAGTATATACACCTCTCTATAGTCACACAGGCTGTATATATATATATATAATCACACAGGCTCAGCACCTCCAGCAGTATATACACCTCTCTATAGTCACACAGGCTGTATATATATATAATCACATAGACTCAGCACCTCCAGCAGTATATACACCTCTCTATAGTCACACAGGCTGTATATATATATATATAATCACACAGGCTCAGCACCTCCAGCAGTATATACACCTCTCTATAGTCACACAGGCTGTATATATATATATATAATCACATAGACTCAGCACCTCCAGCAGTATATACACCTCTCTATAGTCACACAGGCTGTATATATATATATAATCACATAGACTCAGCACCTCCAGCAGTATATACACCTCTCTATAGTCACACAGGCTGTATATATATATATAATCACATAGACTCAGCACCTCCAGCAGTATATACACCTCTCTATAGTCACACAGGCTGTATATATATATATAATCACATAGACTCAGCACCTCCAGCAGTATATACACCTCTCTATAGTCACACAGGCTGTATATATATATATATAATCACACAGACTCAGCACCTCCAGCAGTATATACACCTCTCTATAGTCACACAGGCTGTATATATATATAATCACACAGGCTCAGCACCTCCAGCAGTATATACACCTCTCTATAGTCACACAGGCTGTATATATATATATATATATATATATAATCACACAGGCTCAGCACCTCCAGCAGTATATACACCTCTCTATAGTCACACAGGCTGTATATATATATATAATCACATAGACTCAGCACCTCCAGCAGTATATACACCTCTCTATAGTCACACAGGCTGTATATATATATATAATCACATAGACTCAGCACCTCCAGCAGTATATACACCTCTCTATAGTCACACAGGCTGTATATATATATATAATCACATAGACTCAGCACCTCCAGCAGTATATACACCTCTCTATAGTCACACAGGCTGTATATATATATATATATAATCACACAGGCTCAGCACCTCCAGCAGTATATACACCTCTCTATAGTCACACAGGCTGTATATATATATATAATCACACAGGCTCAGCACCTCCAGCAGTATATACACCTCTCTATAGTCACACAGGCTGTATATATATATATAATCACACAGGCTCAGCACCTCCAGCAGTATATACACCTCTCTATAGTCACACAGGCTGTATATATATATAATCACATAGACTCAGCACCTCCAGCAGTATATACACCTCTCTATAGTCACACAGGCTGTATATATATATATAATCACATAGACTCAGCACCTCCAGCAGTATATACACCTCTCTATAGTCACACAGGCTGTATATATATATATAATCACATAGACTCAGCACCTCCAGCAGTATATACACCTCTCTATAGTCACACAGGCTGTATATATATATATAATCACACAGACTCAGCACCTCCAGCAGTATATACACCTCTCTATAGTCACACAGGCTGTATATATATATAATCACACAGACTCAGCACCTCCAGCAGTATATACACCTCTCTATAGTCACACAGGCTGTATATATATATATATAATCACACAGGCTCAGCACCTCCAGCAGTATATACACCTCTCTATAGTCACACAGGCTGTATATATATATATAATCACATAGACTCAGCACCTCCAGCAGTATATACACCTCTCTATAGTCACACAGGCTGTGTATATATATATATATAATCACATAGACTCAGCACCTCCAGCAGTATATACACCTCTCTATAGTCACACAGGCTGTATATATATATAATCACACAGGCTCAGCACCTCCAGCAGTATATACACCTCTCTATAGTCACACAGGCTGTATATATATATATAATCACACAGACTCAGCACCTCCAGCAGTATATACACCTCTCTATAGTCACACAGGCTGTATATATATATATAATCACACAGGCTCAGCACCTCCAGCAGTATATACACCTCTCTATAGTCACACAGGCTGTATATATATATATATAATCACATAGACTCAGCACCTCCAGCAGTATATACACCTCTCTATAGTCACACAGGCTGTATATATATATATAATCACACAGGCTCAGCACCTCCAGCAGTATATACACCTCTCTATAGTCACACAGGCTGTGTATATATATATATAATCACACAGACTCAGCACCTCCAGCAGTATATACACCTCTCTATAGTCACACAGGCTGTATATATATATATATATATATATAATCACATAGACTCAGCACCTCCAGCAGTATATACACCTCTCTATAGTCACACAGGCTGTATATATATATATAATCACATAGGCTCAGCACCTCCAGCAGTATATACACCTCTCTATAGTCACACAGGCTGTATATATATATATAATCACACAGACTCAGCACCTCCAGCAGTATACACCTCTCTATAGTCACACAGGCTGTATATATATATAATCACACAGGCTCAGCACCTCCAGCAGTATATACACCTCTCTATAGTCACACAGGCTGTATATATATATATATATATAATCACACAGACTCAGCACCTCCAGCAGTATATACACCTCTCTATAGTCACACAGGCTGTATATATATATATAATCACATAGACTCAGCACCTCCAGCAGTATATACACCTCTCTATAGTCACACAGGCTGTATATATATATAATCACACAGGCTCAGCACCTCCAGCAGTATATACACCTCTCTATAGTCACACAGGCTGTATATATATATATAATCACACAGACTCAGCACCTCCAGCAGTATATACACCTCTCTATAGTCACACAGGCTGTATATATATATATATATAATCACACAGACTCAGCACCTCCAGCAGTATATACACCTCTCTATAGTCACACAGGCTGTATATATATAATCACATAGACTCAGCACCTCCAGCAGTATATACACCTCTCTATAGTCACACAGGCTGTATATATATATATAATCACATAGACTCAGCACCTCCAGCAGTATATACACCTCTCTATAGTCACACAGGCTGTATATATATATATAATCACACAGACTCAGCACCTCCAGCAGTATATACACCTCTCTATAGTCACACAGGCTGTATATATATATATAATCACACAGGCTCAGCACCTCCAGCAGTATATACACCTCTCTATAGTCACACAGGCTGTATATATATATATAATCACATAGACTCAGCACCTCCAGCAGTATATACACCTCTCTATAGTCACACAGGCTGTATATATATATAATCACACAGGCTCAGCACCTCCAGCAGTATATACACCTCTCTATAGTCACACAGGCTGTATATATATATATAATCACACAGGCTCAGCACCTCCAGCAGTATATACACCTCTCTATAGTCACACAGGCTGTATATATATATATAATCACATAGACTCAGCACCTCCAGCAGTATATACACCTCTCTATAGTCACACAGGCTGTATATATATATAATCACACAGGCTCAGCACCTCCAGCAGTATATACACCTCTCTATAGTCACACAGGCTGTATATATATATATATAATCACACAGGCTCAGCACCTCCAGCAGTATATACACCTCTCTATAGTCACACAGGCTGTATATATATATATAATCACATAGACTCAGCACCTCCAGCAGTATATACACCTCTCTATAGTCACACAGGCTGTATATATATATATAATCACATAGACTCAGCACCTCCAGCAGTATATACACCTCTCTATAGTCACACAGGCTGTATATATATATATAATCACACAGACTCAGCACCTCCAGCAGTATATACACCTCTCTATAGTCACACAGGCTGTATATATATATAATCACACAGGCTCAGCACCTCCAGCAGTATATACACCTCTCTATAGTCACACAGGCTGTATATATATATAATCACATAGACTCAGCACCTCCAGCAGTATATACACCTCTCTATAGTCACACAGGCTGTATATATATATATAATCACACAGACTCAGCACCTCCAGCAGTATATACACCTCTCTATAGTCACACAGGCTGTATATATATATATATATAATCACATAGACTCAGCACCTCCAGCAGTATATACACCTCTCTATAGTCACACAGGCTGTATATATATATATAATCACACAGGCTCAGCACCTCCAGCAGTATATACACCTCTCTATAGTCACACAGGCTGTATATATATATATAATCACATAGACTCAGCACCTCCAGCAGTATATACACCTCTCTATAGTCACACAGGCTGTATATATACACTCACATAGGGTCAGCACCTCCAGCAGTATATACACCTCTCTATAGTCACACAGGCTGTATATATATATATATAATCACACAGGCTCAGCACCTCCAGCAGTATATACACCTCTCTATAGTCACACAGGCTGTATATATATATATAATCACACAGACTCAGCACCTCCAGCAGTATATACACCTCTCTATAGTCACACAGGCTGTATATATACACTCACATAGGGTCAGGACCTCCAGCAGTAAATACGCGTCTCCGGTTTCTCGGTCTCATCTTCGCGTTTCTTTGGTTTCGGTTGAATTCTGGGAACAAACAAGGTAGAAAACCACGCCCGTGACGTCTCAGCCGCACCTGGCTCACCTTCCCTAATCTTAGCTTCTGATTGGTCAGCACAGCCATCACCTCGTCTCTGATTTGTTGGAACACCCGTCAGTCACAGTCTCAATAAGGTACAAAAACCGGCTCATCCAGGAGCAAAAGAAACAGGAAGTGGCTGCTGGGAGCATCACGTGACAGAGCCTGAGAGGCGGGGCAACAGGGTGCAGTGACGTCACCTCCGTGTGATGATGTAATAGATGTTCTATGTGATCTGCTAGATCTCTCCTGTATTATTATTATCTGCTAGATCTCTCCTGTATTATTTTATCTGCTAGATCTCTCCTGTATTATTATTATTATCTGCTAGATCTCTCCTGTATTATTATCTGCTAGATCTCTCCTGTATTATTATCTGCTAGATCTCTCCTGTATTATTATTATTATTATCTGCTAGATCTCTCCTGTATTATTATTATTATTATTATCTGCTAGATCTCTCCTGTATTATCTGCTAGATCTCTCCTGTATTATTATTATTATCTGCTAGATCTCTCCTGTATTATTATCTGCTAGATCTCTCCTGTATTATTATCTGCTAGATCTCTCCTGTATTATTATCTGCTAGATCTCTCCTGTATTATTATTATTATTATCTGCTAGATCTCTCCTGTATTATTATTATATTATTATTATCTGCTAGATCTCTCCTGTATTATCTGCTAGATCTCTCCTGTATTATTATTATCTGCTAGATCTCTCCTGTATTATTATTATCTGCTAGATCTCTCCTGTATTATTATTATTATCTGCTAGATCTCTCCTGTATTATTATTATCTGCTAGATCTCTCCTGTATTATTATCTGCTAGATCTCTCCTGTATTATTATTATTATCTGCTAGATCTCTCCTGTATTATTATTATTATCTGCTAGATCTCTCTGTATTATTATCTGCTAGATCTCTCCTGTATTATTATTATTATCTGCTAGATCTCTCCTGTATTATTATTATCTGCTAGATCTCTCCTGTATTATTATTATTATCTGCTAGATCTCTCCTGTATTATTATTATTATCTGCTAGATCTCTCCTGTATTATTATTATTATCTGCTAGATCTCTCCTGTATTATTATCTGCTAGATCTCTCCTGTATTATTATCTGCTAGATCTCTCCTGTATTATTATTATTATTATCTGCTAGATCTCTCCTGTATTATTATTATTATTATCTGCTAGATCTCTCCTGTATTATTATTATCTGCTAGATCTCTCCTGTATTATTATTATTATTATCTGCTAGATCTCTCCTGTATTATCTGCTAGATCTCTCCTGTATTATCTGCTAGATCTCTCCTGTATTATTATCTGCTAGATCTCTCCTGTATTATTATTATCTGCTAGATCTCTCCTGTATTATTATTATTATCTGCTAGATCTCTCCTGTATTATTATTATTATCTGCTAGATCTCTCCTGTATTATTATTATCTGCTAGATCTCTCCTGTATTATTATTATTATCTGCTAGATCTCTCCTGTATTATTATTATCTGCTAGATCTCTCCTGTATTATCTGCTAGATCTCTCCTGTATTATTATTATTATCTGCTAGATCTCTCCTGTATTATTATTATTATCTGCTAGATCTCTCCTGTATTATTATTATTATTATCTGCTAGATCTCTCCTGTATTATTATTATTATTATCTGCTAGATCTCTCCTGTATTATCTGCTAGATCTCTCCTGTATTATTATTATTATCTGCTAGATCTCTCCTGTATTATTATTATCTGCTAGATCTCTCCTGTATTATTATCTGCTAGATCTCTCCTGTATTATTATCTGCTAGATCTCTCCTGTATTATTATTATTATTATTATCTGCTAGATCTCTCCTGTATTATTATTATTATTATCTGCTAGATCTCTCCTGTATTATCTGCTAGATCTCTCCTGTATTATTATTATCTGCTAGATCTCTCCTGTATTATTATTATCTGCTAGATCTCTCCTGTATTATTATTATTATCTGCTAGATCTCTCCTGTATTATTATTATCTGCTAGATCTCTCCTGTATTATTATTATCTGCTAGATCTCTCCTGTATTATCTGCTAGATCTCTCCTGTATTATTATTATTATCTGCTAGATCTCTCCTGTATTATTATTATTATTATCTGCTAGATCTCTCCTGTATTATTATTATCTGCTAGATCTCTCCTGTATTATTATTATCTGCTAGATCTCTCCTGTGTTATTATTATTATCTGCTAGATCTCTCCTGTATTATCTGCTAGATCTCTCCTGTATTATTATTATATCTGCTAGATCTCTCCTGTATTATTATTATTATTATTATTATTATCTGCTAGATCTCTCCTGTATTATCTGCTAGATCTTCTCTGTATTATTATCTGCTAGATCTCTCCTGTATTATTATCTGCTAGATCTCTCCTGTATTATTATTATTATTATTATTATCTGCTAGATCTCTCCTGTATTATTATTATCTGCTAGATCTCTCCTGTATTATTATTATTATCTGCTAGATCTCTCCTGTATTATTATTATTATCTGCTAGATCTCTCCTGTATTATCTGCTAGATCTCTCCTGTATTATTATTATTATCTGCTAGATCTCTCCTGTATTATTATTATTATTATCTGCTAGATCTCTCCTGTATTATTATTATCTGCTAGATCTCTCCTGTATTATCTGCTAGATCTCTCCTGTATTATTATCTGCTAGATCTCTCCTGTATTATTATTATTATCTGCTAGATCTCTCCTGTATTATTATTATTATTATCTGCTAGATCTCTCCTGTATTATCTGCTAGATCTCTCCTGTATTATCTGCTAGATCTCTCCTGTATTATTATTATCTGCTAGATCTCTCCTGTATTATTATCTGCTAGATCTCTCCTGTATTATTATTATCTGCTAGATCTCTCCTGTATTATTATTATCTGCTAGATCTCTCCTGTATTATTTATTATTATCTGCTAGATCTCTCCTGTATTATTATTATTATTATCTGCTAGATCTCTCCTGTATTATTATTATTATCTGCTAGATCTCTCCTGTATTATTATTATCTGCTAGATCTCTCCTGTATTATTATTATTATCTGCTAGATCTCTCCTGTATTATTATTATTATCTGCTAGATCTCTCCTGTATTATTATTATCTGCTAGATCTCTCCTGTATTATTATTATCTGCTAGATCTCTCCTGTTTATTATTATTATCTGCTAGATCTCTCCTGTATTATTATTATTATCTGCTAGATCTCTCCTGTATTATTATTATTATCTGCTAGATCTCTCCTGTATTATTATTATATCTGCTAGATCTCTCCTGTATTATTATTATTATCTGCTAGATCTCTCCTGTATTATTATTATCTGCTAGATCTCTCCTGTATTATTATTATCTGCTAGATCTCTCCTGTATTATTATCTGCTAGATCTCTCCTGTATTATTATTATCTGCTAGATCTCTCCTGTATTATTATTATTATCTGCTAGATCTCTCCTGTATTATTATTATTATCTGCTAGATCTCTCCTGTATTATTATTATCTGCTAGATCTCTCCTGTATTATCTGCTAGATCTCTCCTGTATTATCTGCTAGATCTCTCCTGTATTATTATCTGCTAGATCTCTCCTGTATTATCTGCTAGATCTCTCCTGTATTATTATCTGCTAGATCTCTCCTGTATTATTATTATCTGCTAGATCTCTCCTGTATTATTATTATTATTATCTGCTAGATCTCTCCTGTATTATCTGCTAGATCTCTCCTGTATTATCTGCTAGATCTCTCCTGTATTATCTGCTAGATCTCTCCTGTATTATCTGCTAGATCTCTCCTGTATTATTATCTGCTAGATCTCTCCTGTATTATTATTATCTGCTAGATCTCTCCTGTATTATTATTATCTGCTAGATCTCTCCTGTATTATCTGCTAGATCTCTCCTGTATTATCTGCTAGATCTCTCCTGTATTATCTGCTAGATCTCTCCTGTATTATCTGCTAGATCTCTCCTGTATTATCTGCTAGAATCTCCTGTATTATCTGCTAGATCTCTCCTGTATTATCTGCTAGATCTCTCCTGTATTATCTGCTAGATCTCTCCTGTATTATCTGCTAGATCTCTCCTGTATTATCTGCTAGATCTCTCCTGTATTATTATTATCTGCTAGATCTCTCCTGTATTATTATTATCTGCTAGATCTCTCCTGTCTCCTGTATTATCTGCTAGATCTCTCCTGTCTCCTGTATTATCTGCTAGATCTCTCCTGTCTCCTGTATTATCTGCTAGATCTCTCCTGTATTATCTGCTTCGCCACTGAAAACCAGATCAGCATGCACGATGCCAAGTGACGGCTGGCGTGGTGTAAAGTGTGTCCCCCTCTGGACTGTGCAGCAGCGTGTCCTGTAGAGTGATTGGTCGCGGCTCACTATCTGGCAGTCTGATGGTGGATTCTTGGTTTGGTGGATGTCACCACCTACTGGAATGCAAAGTGACTACTGTAACGTGGTGTGGGAGGGCATGGCCTGGAGCTGTTTGTCGGGCCCTTATTTCCAGTGAAGGTTTTATTCTACAGCTTGTAAAGACATTTGTGACAGTTGTCGCTTTGTGGGAACCGTTTGGGTTTCAGTCTTTTCTGCTCCTCGTGACTGCCCCCCCCTCGTGCACGAGGTCCATAAAGACGTTGGGGGTCAGGAGTTTTGGGTGGAGGAACTTGAGTGACTGCAGTGTCCTGACCTCATCCATCACAATAAGTTGGAACACCCAATGAGGACCAGACCCCTCCCCCTCCACCAGTGCTCGACCTCACATTCCCACAGACACCCCAAAATCTTGTGGAAAGTCTTCTGAGTGGGGGCTGTTCCAGCCGTAAAAGGGGCCAAGTCAATACTAATTCGTCATTGCATATCCATTGAGCTCGTGTAGGTGTAATGGTTAGGGGTGTACAGACTTGTGGCCAGGCAGTGTATATGTGTGCATGGCAGCAGGACCGATTATTATATATGGCGGCCATGACGTCTCCCGTGGAGAATTTGTCATGTCCCTGTGATCGGCGCTTTCCTGAGGTCTTCCTTTCTGGCGAGTTGCGGGGTCCAGTCTTTTCTGCAGTGTGCACTATGGGCCTGATTGTGTCACCGCGATGGGTGACGTGACCCGCTACGCATCAGGCCGCCATTACCGCCACACGCTGCAGATAATCTGACGCATGAGACATTCGAGGATTTATAGTTTATTATATGATGAATTAGTCTCCCCTCCGGGGGCAAATCTGTCAATTCCCTTCTTTCTCTGACCATTCCTTGTAACCGCCGAGATAATTCTGGGCACTGAAACACAGACACATGGCGGCCGGTGAGAATATGATTGACTCCTCACCACCCACAGCAACCATAGACTACGGTCAACACCCCGCAACAATGACCGGCCCCGCACACCCTACAGATCCTGCTCATGTACAGTATATACCTTATAGAATGTCTGCATCTGGTCAGTCACCCCCGCGCGCCCTGTTGTCACCCCCTGCGTGCGCGCCTGTGGAATCCACGTCTAGTGTGAGGTTATATATTCTACCACAACGTATAGAATCTGTCCTTACAATGGTGTGTGGTAGAGGCTGTGCTAATGACTGTAAGATCTTATGATCAGCAGGGTCCTCTCTCCTGTAGAGTGTAAGCTCTTGTGATGGGGACCTCTCCCATGTCTCTCACTATTACTCCTATAGTTGTACTGCACTGTGGAATTTGTGGCGCTATATATAAGGATTATGACTAGAATATAATAACACCCGGTTTCTATATACACCGGACTATCGGGTACTTACTGCTTGTAGCCCAGGCTGTGGGCGATTTCTGTAGCCCGTTGACCTCTTCGCCCCATTTGGCAGTGGAACACCAGGTTCTTGTCGTCCAGTTTGGGCTTCTCCACGTTATATTTTTGTTTAAAGGCGTCTGGATCCATCTTCAGAGCATCTTCAATATCTGTGACTGGAAGACACGGAGACAAATCATCACCCCCTGTATAATGTGACCGCCCGTTCCCAGCACCCTCGCCCGTGGTGGTCGCTCCTGGCTCTTCGTACCTGGTATATTTACAGCGCTGGGAATTTTTCCTCCACTCACTTCCTCCGGCGTCCTCACATCTAATATCTGGGGGGTTCCATGGCTGATCAGCTTCTTCAGATCCTGGTACGAGACGATGCCACCTGCCAACATGGAACGTGAGGTCAGAAGGAAGTGGTCACTAGTCATAACCATCCACGAGGCTGAACTGCCAATATCCACACCCATCTCCATCGCCCACCACACCGCTGCCTGCTCACACCGGAATGACACTGTATAGTGGGTGATGGTGGTGCACGTGGCATGTCTGGTGGGTGACGGCGGCGCACGTGGAGTGTCTGGTGGGTGATCTTGGAGGCATTTGACACGTGTCTTCCTTACAGGTGAGGGTGCAGTGTTCACACCCATTATGCAGCATTGTCCTTAGAGGATTAGAGAAAATGCTGAATCACTGATGGTGACTGTTCAAGAGGTGGAACTTAGCATCTTCCTTCTCCTACTAGCGGACCCCCACCCTATTGTTAGAACCGCGGACCCTCACGAGGTAGGCCTCTGTCCCCCCCCAGCACGCTTCTCCCCTGGGGGTCTCGCCCCGCACGCTTCTCCCCTGGGGGTCTCGCCCCGCACGCTTCTCCCCTGGGGGTCTCGCCCCGCACGCTTCTCCCCTGGGTCTCTCGCCCCGCACGCTTCTCCCCTGGGTCTCTCGCCCCGCACGCTTCTCCCCTGGGTCTCTCGCCCCGCACGCTTCTCCCCTGGGTCTCTCGCCCCGCACGCTTCTCCCCTGGGTCTCTCGCCCCGCACGCTTCTCCCCTGGGTCTCTCGCCCCGCACGCTTCTCCCCTGGGTCTCTCGCCCCGCACGCTTCTCCCCTGGGTCTCTCGCCCCGCACGCTTCTCCCCTGGGTCTCTCGCCCCGCACGCTTCTCCCCTGGGTCTCTCGCCCCGCACGCTCACCTGTGCTCATTGTGTTTCCCGTGTTCCTGGAGAGGAGTCTTGAGGTAGAAACTGAGTGTCACATTTCAGACTTCACTCTCTTCCTCTATTTATAAGGTCTCTGCCGGCAGCCCCTCCCCCAGTATGAGAAGTCATGTGACAGATCTGGAGGTGGGGAATAGCTCCTATAGTCGGATATGTGTTATATACTGTGCACCGCTCCTCTATACTCTGAATATGTAAGACCTAGCTGTGGAACCACAAGTCTCAGCCGCCCAAACATCGCCAGTCCTCCGGGCCATCGACAGTCCGCACTTAAACTGGCATAATTACGAATATTAATCTATCTTTGGATAATGAGTTTTTGGTGTGCATTGCCCCTTTCTTACATATGTAACAGAGATCCCCAGACAGGCTGCAGCTGATCGGAGCCTCTGGCGGGGGCCATGTCGGCCATGGTGCTCCTGTGATACCACTGATCGAGTTGTTAGATGTGATCGCTCGTGGCCGGAGGTGTTGAGGATTCTCCATTCACTTTCTGTAGGATTATAATACAGAGATCACTGATTGATGGCTGTGAAACCCTCTATGGGTTATATTTACCGTGTGCAGATCAGGAGGAGGGGGGGGGGGGTTGTGTATATTCCAGGGTGTACAGATACAGGGACAGCACTTTATCACTTCTTATTCCACGTGTAGCATCTTCTACAAGAGATAACAGAAAACGCTGAATCACCGTGATAGTGACAACTCTTCCTCTCACCTGGGGAGCGGCCTGCAGGCTCCTATAGGCACCTCTCTGTATGTTCCGCCAGTGACGCCTGCACCCTTAAACATCCTGTGCCCCCCTGGATATCAGTCTGCCCCTCCTATCATGTCCAGGTGTCTGTCTACAACCACTGCCACCTGTCCGTGGTTACCTGCCTGACCCTTCCATATCGACCCCTACCAATATTGAGGACCTTGACCTCCCTCTATATCTCTCGGAGGCTTCCCAGCTGCCATCATCTTTGGGTATAACCTCCATTATAGAAAAACCTTCATCAAAAATCTTTAGCAACCAATATAGAACCACGAACAGCAGCAAGTGGCTCCGCACCTCCGTCTTCTCCACAGGAAAAACCGGTCTGGAAAAACCTGCTGGTTAAGGAAATTTCCGTAAGAAACGGCTAAATTATCCTTCAGAAAATAGGGTCACGTTGTCCACCATTTCCATGCAGACCTCGCTGGGTCAGCGTGTCCGTGCAAACGTGATTGGGAGATCTCTGCCTGGCCCCCCCCCCGTGCCTGTCTGCACAGGTCAATGGCTGGACCCACCTGTCAAGACTATATGATGAGGGTAGCGGGTAGGTATGGGGAGGTGGGATTTGTTCCCTACCTGCTGGTCCATTATTGTCCCTAACCGGCCCACAGAGGTCTGCAACATTTCCCTGACAATGACAGAAGGTTCTGGGGTTTATAGATGAGATACAAATACTCCTAAATACAACAAAACCGGCTGGAAGAGCTCTCCAGTACCATGGAGGTCCAGGGACATGAGGTGGATACCGAGAACTGACCAGAGACCGCTGAAGAGCGCAATAGAGAGACCATGGAGGTCCAGGAACATGAGGTGGACACCGAGAACTGACCAGAGACAGCTGAAGAGAGAGCACAATAGAGAGACCATGGAGGTCCAGGGACATGAGGTGGACACCGAGAACTGACCAGAGACCGCTGAAGAGAGCGCAATAGAGAGACCATGGAGGTCCAGGAACATGAGGTGGACACCGAGAACTGACCAGAGACAGCTAAAAAGAGAGCACAATAGAGAGACCATGGAGTCCATAGAGACCGAGAGGGAAGTGGAGCGAAAGAAATGCAGCAAATAACAAGGAGGGGGAAGGGGTGACCCCGGGAGGCACGCAGGATGGAGGGGGCAGGACAGGCACACGAGACAGACCCCTGATGATGGGATTTACACAGAGACGTCTCTCTTCCTGCACCATGACTGTGACCAGCGAGTTCCTCCTGAGCCACCTGTGTCTTCTGTGCTGCATCCTCACAGGTAACAATCTCACCTCTAGCAGGTGCACATAGGCTTAGCCCTTCAATCATTTCATGTTTATCGCTCCTACTGGTGCATCTAGTGGCAAGAATAAGGGTGGAGTCCATGAAGGTCAGTGTGGTGGGAGTGATGGGGTCCTGGAGGTCAGCGTGGTGGGGGTGATGGGGTCCTTGAGGTCAGCGTGGTGGGAGTGATGGGGTCCTGGAGGTCAGCGTGGTGGGGGTGATGGGGTCCTGGAGGTCAGCGTGGTGGGGTCCTGGAGGTCAGCGTGGTGGGGGTGGTGGGGTCCTGGAGGTCAGCGTGGTGGGGGTGATGGGGTCCTGGAGGTTAGCGTGTTGGGGGTGATGGGGTCCTGGAGGTTAGGGTGATGGGGTCCTGGAAGTTAGTGTGGTGGGGGTGATAGCCAGGACTCTATCTTGGGAGTGCTCTTTTCTTCTCTGCTCATAGATAATTGGATTCAAGATGGAATCATTTGGGAACTTTATAATTTGATAGAATTTTTTTATGTACTTATTTTCACCTTGTATGAAACATTGAAGGGTTAACACTATGGGGGCAACAAATGGGCAGAATGGAGCTGGAGACCCGTTATCCGCATGTGAGTGACTGTGTGGATGAAGGACTTTTTAGACATGTACATCAGAGGTGATTCTGTTATTGTCTGGTGGCCGCCATAAGGGGTGTGGGACTTGGATTTAGAAGCTTCTTCAGCTGCGTCCACCTGCACTGCATGTGATGGGACACAACATGAACAGGAGATGGGACACAACATGAACAGGAGATGGGACACAACATGAACAGGAGATGGGACACAACATGAACAGGAGATGGGACACAACATGAACAGGAGATGGGACACAACATGAACAGGAGATGGGACACAACATGAACAGGAGATGGGACACAACATGAACAGGAGATGGGACACAACATGAACAGGTGATGGGACACAACATGAACAGGAGATGGGACACAACATGAACAGGAGATGGGACACAACATGAACAGGAGATGGGACACAACATGAACAGGAGATGGGACACAACATGAACAGGAGATGGGACACAACATGAACAGGTGATGGGACACAACATGAACAGGAGATGGGACACAACATGAACAGGTGATGGGACACAACATGAACATGAGATGGGTGAAGCCATAACACATCTTTACTGATTCTCATGCTCCGTACACTCAGATGTGGGTTCTACCGTCTGTAATGATCGTCAGTTGTCTTCTCCAAGGCAGAGATGTCCAGATGGAGACGTCGGGAAGAATTCAGGATCCTCTTAGCCACAAACATTCTTAAATATGACCTAAAGGTGGCCGGTAGATCTCTAATGCCAAGATGTCTCCTATTTTAGAGGATCGTTTAGAAGTTGGACATCCTCTCATTTTAGATGTGACTGTTTATTAATGTTCACGTGTAGAAGGACAGATTAAGTTGCATCGCTCTTCCAAACGGAGATGGATATAGAGAAGAATGGGGCGAGAAGACAGTCACGATATACTGAATCTGGCGGTGGTGGGAAATCATTCAGAAGCCAAGGCCGAGAACCTTGCCTATAATCCGTGATCGCCCGTGATCCAGGAGTGAAGGAAGGCCACCAGGAGGTGCGCATGCGCTTGTTCTACATTTAGTGACACACTCTCTAAATGCAATATTTGCACAAGGCCTCGCAGTGTCACACATGGGCCCCCATTGTACTGATGGAAGGGGCTTTATAGCGACCTTCACCCAGGGACTCCAAGGAACAAGTGTGTCCAGACCAGCAGGGATCTTGTGAAGGACATTCAGATAAGCAGGGGGCGCCGCACCAGACCAATCACTTCTTACATTTATTCCTTGGAGCTTGTTTTCCGTCCAATCTTTTACGCAGCATCAGGATACCGGTGAGCCGGTGTCGTGCGGGTGTCAGGGAGCTATCAGTGTCTTCATACCAAGAGTGGTGCGGCTACAGATATGCTATAATGTGACCTGTCCTAACCCTCAACAGCCCCCAGTGTATGTGTAGGATATCCTCACGATGGAATTGGATTGCCATTTGGCGCACATGTGCGCACCCTAGTGGAGGCAAATGCATGAAGATTTACATATGTCTCCTGAAAAGCACAGCAGGTCAGCAGTATCTGGGGCCCTATATTTTGCCAGGCTCGATGCCCATGTAATCTGATATTTTCCTGCTTCTTCCTGGGCACATATAGACAGTCACACACACATTGTCCTTCACTGTATGGAGTATATGTCGTGGGCACACATGAAGCGGACACGCTCCATTCCCCATAGTCATGTCTCTACTGGTTCCACTGCTCCATGTGGTGGGATGTGCAGGGGCCATGATGATGATGATGATGATGATAATTGGTTGGATCCTTCCCTGTTGTCTGGGGCTCTGAGTAATTTAATGTTATGATATTCAATAATAGGGAGATAGGCCTGGTCAGAGGAGCTTACAATCTATAAAGGCGTTGTACATTGTGCTGAATGAGGGTCTTCTTTATCTGTCTCCCTGTATACAGCAGCAGTTGAGGCTGTGAAGGTTGCCGTAAACCCTCCGAGCATCCAGGTGACGAGAGGCGGAAGTGTCCTGCTCCCCTGCTCATTCAGAACTACCGCGGCCCTCAACCGCCTCAACATCATCTGGACGGTGTCTCCCCTGCTTCGGCCAAGGCAGCCTCTTCAGGTGAGTGGCTGCCATTTTCCTCCCGTCACTGCGGATATGATGTCATTTTTAGGAATCTTTGTCTTTACTCCGGTCAGGTCATCTCGTATGAACAGGGTCAGATCGTGGAAAGTCTGAGCGAGTACCTGGGCAGGGTCAAATTTGCCTTCCAACCAACCCAGGATGCCAGTATCTTCATCAACCATAGCCGTGTATCCGACACTGGGACCTACCAATGTACAGTCATCAACCCTCCAAATGGGGCAACACCCAATATTGGCCTGGTGGGGCTGACTGTGCTGGGTAAGTGATGCTGGGGAGATTCTGCATGGCTTCAGGGTAAAACCCGTCTCCTCATCTTTAGGTGACAATGTCTGACTTTAGTTGGTCCTCTCCGGTGCCACTTATCTCCTGGGAATACAAAGGATTGGACGGGGTCAAAACCCGTCTGTCTGTTCCTTCTCCCATTAGGGAATATTGGACGGGCACCATATGGGTTGAGATTTGCTGACATAAAAAAATTCAAGCCATAGAGAGAAGACTTCACCCCCAACCCCCCTACTAGATAAACTAGTGTCTAGGTATGAGGAGGTCCAGAGGATAGAGGGGGATGGGAGTGGAATGGAAGAGGCATCACCAGGGGAGGAGGTCGCCTGTCGTCAGGCAGAGGCATCACCAGGGGAGTAGGTCGCCTGTCGTCAGGCAGAGGCATCACCAGGGGAGTAGGTCGCCTGTCGTCAGGCAGAGGCATCACCAGGGGAGTAGGTCGCCTGTCGTCAGGCAGAGGCATCACCAGGGGAGTAGGTCGCCTGTCGTCAGGCAGAGGCATCACCAGGGGAGTAGGTCGCCTGTCGTCAGGCAGAGGCATCACCAGGGGAGGAGGTCGCCTGTCGTCAGGCAGTGGCATCACCAGGGGAGGAGGTCGGCTGTCGTCAGGCAGAGGCATCACCAGGGGAGGAAGACGCCTGTCGTCAGGCAGTGGCATCACCAGGGGAGGAGGTCGGCTGTCGTCAGGTGTGGAGTTTCATGTTGTTTTTAGGGTTAGGCGGAATCCATGGAACGTCTTTAGTTAATCTCCAGCAGAGAAGTTCGCTGCAGTTACAGCCCCGGAACATGTTATTATGGGGACTCTGTAGTGTGTATCTAGATCAGCTGTTGAGAAACTACAACTCCCAGCAGGCCCTGATCCTGCAGCAGGAATGGTCATGATGAGAGTTGTGGTTTGGAGAACACCAAGTGAGAGAGACCTTGGGGATGAATCCGAGGAGGAATAGATTAGAAGCTCCTGTATACCTCCTGGCTTCTCACCCTCACCCTCAGTCATAGCTGGACCTGACCCGTCTACGCCGTGACTAGTCCTGTTTTTATCTGGTGACTACTTACATGAGGAGCATCAGACGTGTGGCGGAACACGCAAGGCGCTCAATGACATGGGATCTACTCCTGGGAACTAGGCCTCACCTTCCAGCCTCTCTCTTTTCTGTCTCGGCAGTTCCCCCCTCAAGTCCTGACTGTTCTAGTGAAGGTCATGGAGGAGAAAGTATCCAGCTCCGATGTTCAGTGAAGGAAGGGATCCCGACACCAACAATCACATGGGAGAAAATGCCACCCAATGGTCACAAGCTGATCAGCACCCAGGAAGGTGAGCGCACCCCTCCATGCAGAAGAAGGACCCTTCCCATGTCACCAGAGGTTGTACAGGGCTGGATGAGGTTGTATCCTGTGAGCGGAGGGATCGGGTCTCCTTTTCCCGAACTAGATTAGAATCCAGGCGGTCAAGTGCTAAGTTGTAGACTGCCCCTGCGTCACGTCTGCGGTACGGGGTCTCTCCCCCGCGTCACGTCGGCGGTACGGGGTCTAGCCCCACGTCACGTCTGCGGTACGGGGTCTCTCCCCGCGTCACGTCTGCGGGGTCTCTCCCCGCGTCACGTCTGCGGGGTCTGTCCCCAAGTCTGCTGTACGGGGTCTGTCCACACAGCTTATTTTCAGCCGTTTTACGGACCGTAAACGCCCTGAAAAACGGCTGATAATACAGAGGCTGAACGCCTCCAAACGGGAAAATCAGCATTTCGTTCCAACAAGGCTTTGTTTTTTTTACTACGCGGCCGTTTGATAAAAGAAAAAACGCACCGTGAACAGAAATGCATGTCACTTTTCGAGCCGTTTTTGATTGGAGCGATAGAAAAACAGCTCCTTGATGCATAAAAAACGACTGAAAATTAGCTGCTCTTCCCTTGTAAAGCTCCGTATATTACAGCCGTTTGTAGTCCAGTGTGAACACGGCCTAATCCTGAACCCATTGTTGTCCCAGCAGATTATCGCGGCTCCACTACTCTCACAAACCTCACATCAGAGACATCAGGGATCTATCGTTGTACGGTCACCAATCAGCTGGGAGCGCAGTCCTGTGCGGTGGAGATTGACATACGTGTAGGTCCGTGTCCATGGCGTGTAGCGTTAAATTCATGACCACGGATATAAGAATGGGGACACGTGGACTCTTCTCTGTATTGCAGGGGGCCTGGGCTCGATGGGCGTTTTTGCTGCAATCACAATCACTCTCATCATGGGATCGCTTCTCTTGGCGCTCTTTGCCTTGGTTTTGTGCCTACATCGGCAGAGCCGAGGAAAGTGGCAGGAGGAAGTGTACAGGTAATGGACAGCGGAAGCCTCCGAGGGGGCAGGTAATGGACGGCGGCGGCCTCATTGGACAGGCAATGGACGGCGGCGGCCTCCAAGGGGACAGGCAATGGACGGCGGTGGCCTCCGGGGGGACAGGCAATGGACGGCGGTGGCCTCCGGGGGGACAGGCAATGGACGGCGGCGGCCTCAGCGGGGACAGGCAATGGACGGCGGCGGGCTCAGATGGGGCAGGCAATGGACGGTGGCGGCCTCCGAGGAGGACAGGCAATGGACAGCGGCGACCTCAGGGAGGACAGGCAATGGACAGCGGCGATCTCAGAGAGGTGAAGAACATGAGCTCTCGGAGAGGACATGAGAGGGGGAGGAAGTGAGCAATCTCGGGAGAGGAGGACGACGTAAGCAGTCTCTGGGAGGACGTCAGACATCTCAGGAGAGCGGGGGACGACAGTACGTGAGTAATCTCGGGAGAGGGGGGACGGAAGCGAGCAGCCTCGGGAGAGGGGGGACGGAAGCGAGCAGCCTCGGGAGAGGGGGGCAGGAAGCGAGCAGCCTCGGGAGAGGGGGGCAGGAAGCGAGCAGCCTCGGGAGAGGGGGGCAGGAAGCGAGCAGCCTCGGGAGAGGGGGACGACGACGCGAGCAGCCTCGGGAGAGGGGGACGACGACGCGAGCAGCCTCGGGAGAGGGGGACGACGACGCGAGCAGCCTCGGGAGAGGGGGACGACGACGCGAGCAGCCTCGGGAGAGGGGGACGACGACGCGAGCAGCCTCGGGAGAGGGGGACGACGACGCGAGCAGCCTCGGGAGAGGGGGACGACGACGCGAGCAGCCTCGGGAGAGGGGGGACGACGCGAGCAGCCTCGGGAGAGGGACGCGAGCAGCCTCGGGAGAGGGGGGGGGACGCTCGCAGCCTCGGGAGAGGGGACGCTCGCAGCCTCGGGAGAGGGGGGACGCTCGCAGCCTCGGGAGAGGGGGGGGGGGACGCTCGCAGCCTCGGGAGAGGGGGGGGGGACGCTCGCAGCCTCGGGAGAGGGACGCTCGCAGCCTCGGGAGAGGGGGGGGGGACGCTCGCAGCCTCGGGAGAGGGGGGGGGGGGACGCTCGCAGCCTCGGGAGAGGGGGGGGGGGGGACGACGCTCGCAGCCTCGGGAGAGGGGGGGGGACGACGCTCGCAGCCTCGGGAGAGGGGGGGGGACGACGCTCGCAGCCTCGGGAGAGGGGGGGGGGGACGCTCGCAGCCTCGGGAGAGGGGGGGGGGGACGCTCGCAGCCTCGGGAGAGGGGGACGCGACGCTCGCAGCCTCGGGAGAGGGGACGCTCGCAGCCTCGGGAGAGGGGACGCTCGCATCCTCGGGAGAGGGGGACGACGACGCGAGCATCCTCGGGAGAGGGGGACGACGACGCGAGCATCCTCGGGAGAGGGGGACGACGACGACGCGAGCATCCTCGGGAGAGGGGGACGACGACGCGAGCATCCTCGTGAGAGGGGGGGACGATGACGCCGCGAGCATCCTCGTGAGAGGGGGGGACGACGACGCCGCGAGCATCCTCGGAAGAGGGGGACGACGACGCGAGCATCCTCGGGAGAGGGGGGGATGACGACGACGCGAGCAGCCTCGGGAGAGGGTGTGAGCAGTGTGGAGGAAGAGATTGATAGTAAGGGGTGGTATTTCCACGAGGGCCTTGCTTATGACACCACCTCTGCCCCCCTATAACTACAGCCTGTGCTCTGGGGTGGATTTCTTTGGTCCCATCTGAATGTTTTTCCTCCACAGGGTGGTCAACACGTCTTCCGAACAACATCACGTGACCAAGTGGCCGTGCAGTGATACAGAAAAGTCCAGCAGATGGCCCAGTGGTAGATGGCTGCCCTATAATCCAACAAAGCTGCCTCCTCATCTCCGCTACAGCGTGCACCAGAGCCCGGGCCCCCTGCGCCCCACATCAAAGGACTCCAATATGAGAAGGCAGCAGCCCAGAACGCCTTCAGAGATGGACGAAAGCGAGGAAGACGATGAGGAGAACACAAGTCCAGGTCTCAGGTCATCAATCTACTCCATCCAGTCGGGGTACCTAGTGTAAGACTTCAGCCCCTGCCAGCGTGTGGCCCCCACGTCTTCATAAAGGGCCAATGAGCTGTTCATTCCGTTTCTTCCATACAAGAATATGAAAGAGATCAGGGACCTCCTCATTATCCCTATAAAGAGATTATAGAAAGCAGCTACGCAGTCCTGTGATCTGTTCTAGGAGGTGCTAGACTGAAGGGCAGGATGGGGGTCCAGAGGATACCCCTGACCCATCATTAGCAGCTAGAGTGTCCCTTACTCCAACCTACACATTAACCTAACCTAGCATAAGAGCAGTCACACCGTGGAGCCTCTACTGTAAGATCAGTCACACCGTGGAGCCTCTACTGTAAGAGCGGTCACACTATGGAACCTCTACTGTAAGAGCGGTCACACTATGGAGCCTCTACTGTAAGAGCGGTCACACTATGGAGCCTCTACAGTAAGAGCAGTCACACTATGGAGCCTCTACAGTAAGAGCAGTCACACTATGGAGCCTCTACAGTAAGAGCAGTCACACTATGGAGCCTCTACAGTAAGAGCAGTCACACTATGGAGCCTCTACAGTAAGAGCAGTCACACTATGGAGCCTCTACAGTAAGAGCAGTCACACTATGGAGCCTCTACTGTAAGAGCAGTCACACTATGGAACCTCTACTGTAAGAGCAGTCACACTATGGAACCTCTACTGTAAGAGCAGTCACACTATGGAACCTCTACTGTAAGAGCAGTCACACTATGGAGCCTCTACTGTAAGAGCAGTCACACTATGGAACCTCTACTGTAAGATCAGTCACACTATGGAGCCTCTACTGTAAGATCAGTCACACTATGGACCCTCTACTGTAAGAGCAGTCACACTATGGAACCTCTACTGTAAGAGCAGTCACACTATGGAGCCTCTACTGTAAGAGCAGTCACACTATGGAGCCTCTACAGTAAGAGCAGTCACACTATGGAACCTCTACTGTAAGAGCAGTCACACTATGGAACCTCTACTGTAAGAGCGGTCACACTATGGAACCTCTACTGTAAGAGCGGTCACACTATGGAGCCTCTACAAGTAGTATAAGAAAAAGCTATGGCTGAACAGTCTTAGGCAAGTCGGTGACTTTCATACATAACCCCTTATACTATTTCACAGGTCACCCAGCAGGCCCCAGATTACTCGTATAACCCCGTGCCCCAATTGGCCTCAGACATTAACTGGCCACGTTTCAGTTCTCAGTTTAGATAATGGAGGTGGAGCTGTGATTGGCTGTTCCGAGCTCGGAGACCCGGTTGCGGCTATAAATGATGAGAAGCGGAAGCAGAGAGACTGTACAGCACAATTCAATCTAATAAAAACAAAACGACAGGCAGGGAGGGCAGAATCGGGAAACGTTCCGACAGAGGGGGCGGGGTCAGAACAACGACAAGTACAAAGAAAAAAAAAAAAAAAAAAAAAAAAAAAAAAAAAAAAAATCGACAAATATACATTTCTACAGCTCGTCCTCCCGGTTATTTACAGTGCGCCGTCATACACGCGGACCCAGGAGAGGGACACGTGGCGGGATACTCGGTGCAGGCTGGGAAACCTTGGTCCGCTGAGTCTCCAGGGCGCGAGCGGTGACGTCAGCGGCCGTCGTTCTTAATGACAATTTCCACCCCGTGATGTCGGAGCTGAGCTCGCAGAATCAGGTTCTTGTTCTTCAGATCCTCCACCTAAATGAGAAGGCCGAGGCCCGGTCACCACTGCGTCGTCCCCGTCAGCTCTCCCCACCCCCGACACTCACCTGTTGCCGTAACCGCTGATTGTCCACCTGCAGCTGCTCCAGATTCTGCAGCTCCTCGGCCAGGCGCAGGTTTCCCTGGCGCAGCTCCTGGATGTAGTCGCAGGCTTTGGACAGGATGCCGCCCTTACTCTACGAGGAAAAGCAGACAAGACGTCACATGGCTGTGAGCAGGAGACGCGGCCATAAGGTTGGAGCAGGATTTGGGGTCTCGTTTTCTGACTAAGAACAATAGGCGTTCTCCAGGGCCCCTCCAATGACGTTGCGAGCCCCACTGGGGACAATCTGTAAATATGCTGGCGCTATGACATCATATCAATGAGACCCCCCGCACTAAGATTATACACAAGGCGTCACCCAGACGTAAACACTGCGCACAGAAGAGGTCATTGACCGACTAAGCATCATGGTAACAGAAGAGGACGACCGCATCCCTTATTGGGGAGAGCGCTGATCGCATGGCTGAGGGGTCCACGATACTGCGCGGTACAAGGCTCCGTACCTGCCCGGACTTGGTGCTCTCCATGGAGCAGTCGGGGATGATCTTGGACAGTTGAACAATCCAGTTGTTGATCTTGTCCCGACGTCGACGCTCCACTGAGAAGAGACAGACACACACAGCGTTACTCTGGAGACGGTTTATCCACGGCGCCCCCTGGCGGACGGGCAGAACATTATTGGGCCTGACCTTCATTGTGCTGCGCTCTCCTCTTCTCGTCCCGCGTGGCGCGAGGCCCGTCTGATTTCCTGTGGAGGGGAGAGGACGTGTCAGTGACTATAAAGCTCGTATGCAGAGTCCCCTATTCACCGCCGCCGGGTACTCACGGGGAGTATGGGTGCGTCCTGGGTGCAATAGATCGCTGTGCGCCCCCCTGTAGGACATCTTGAGGAGACATCATGACGAAGAACTGCCCTGTGAGGAGAAGGCAGCGGTCAGCGGGCGGCAGGGAACACACATGGCAGCCACTACCAGCTCTTACCCGCACCAGTGGAAGCCGCTTGGCCCAGGAGAGCCTCATTGTTCTGCGTTGTTACCACAGTTGTTGCGGTGGCGCCAACTCCGACCGATGCGCTGGTGTCTGCCACTGTCGCAGTGGGAAAATAGGTGTAGTGAGTCTCTGTGGCAGCGGCTTCACTCTCCCCGGCATCCTCACTGGTGAACGCCCCCTGGATGACGGCCTGCAAGGTGCAGCAAGGTCATTACCTCCCAATCTCACCAGAGGAACATCACACACAGAACCAGGACCCACCTGAGTCATCGACTGCGCTGCCGGAAACCCACTGATGGCACCTGTGCCCTCCGTCTGTCCATCCAGCTGACCCTCTGCTACCTGGATGACCCTGTACATGACCTGTGGGCAAAACCAAGGAGGAAAACTTGCTGCAGTCCACACCAACAGCTCAGACTGTATATTACAGCTCCCCTTCTGTGTAATATACCACCCCCTCCTCATATTCTGGAACTATAGGTCGTCCTCCTGTATATGACATCACTCCCCTTCCTCCTCCTCCTGTATATATGACATCACTCCCCTTCCTCCTACTGTACATATGACATCACTCCCCTTCCTCCTCCTCCTCCTGTACATGACCTCACTCCCCTTCCTCCTCCTCCTGTACATGACCTCACTCCGCTTCCTCCTCCTCCTGTACATGACATCACTCCCCTTCCTCCTTTTCCTCCTCCTGTACAAGACATCGCTCCCCCTCCTCCTCCTGTACATGACATCGCTCCCCTTCCTCCTACTCCTGTACATGACGACATCGCTCCCCTTCCTCCTACTCCTGTACATGACGACATCGCTCCCCTTCCTCCTACTCCTGTA
>NW_027462311.1:0-41692 GCF_050947455.1 Rhinoderma darwinii
CAGGCGAGCAATTGGCAGCATGTTCCTAAGGGAACCATGTTTCTGAGGCTAATTCCTTGAACCGTAAGTCCTAGACGCTCGATCTTGGCGGCATTCGTCTCAGCGCCTGGCAATTAGTATAGGAGCACTGTGTTTGACTTCTCTGGATGTTTCCCAGGCGAGTTATTGACAAGTAAATCCTAGACGCTCGATCTTGGTTACTTTCGCTTTCGCGGCTGGCAGTAAAAGAACCATGTTTCTGTGAATAACTCCTGAACCGTAAGTCACTAGACGCTCGCTCTTGGCTGCATTCGATTCAGCTCGTGGCAGCCAGTCTAAAAAACACTATCTTGGACTTCTCTGCATGTTTCCCAGGCGAGCAATTGGCAGCATGTTCAGAACCATGTTTCTGTGAATAACTCCTGAACCGTAAGTCACAGACGCTCGCTCTTGGCTGCATTCGATTCAGCTCGTGGCAGCCAGTCTAAAAAACACTATCTTGGACTTCTCTGCATGTTTCCCAGGCGAGCAATTTGCAGCATGTTCAGAACCATGTTTCTGTGAATAACTCCTGAACAGTAAGTCACAGACGCTCGCTCTTGGCTGCATTCGATTCAGCTCGTGGCAGCCAGTCTAAAAAACACTATCTTGGACTTCTCTGCATGTTCCTAAGGGAAATGTTTCTAAAGCTAATTCTTGAACCGTAAGTCCTAGACGCTCGATCTTGGCGGCATTCGTCTCAGCGCCTGGCAATTAGTATAGGAGCACTGTGTTTGACTTCTCTGGATGTTTCCCAGGCGAGTTATTGACAAGTAAATCCTAGACGCTCGATCTTGGTTATTTTCGCTTTCGCGGCTGGCAGTAAAAGAACCATGTTTCTGTGAATAACTCCTGAACCGTAAGTCCTAGACGCTCGCTCTTGGCTGCATTCGATTCAGCTCGTGGCAGCCAGTCTAAAAAACACTATCTTGGACTTCTCTGCATGTTTCCCAGGCGAGCAATTGGCAGCATGTTCAGAACCATGTTTCTGAGGCTAATTCCTTAACCGTAAGTCCTAGACGCTCGATCTTGGCGGCATTCGTCTCAGCGCCTGGCAATTAGTATAGGAGCACTGTGTTTGACTTCTCTGGATGTTTCCCAGGCGAGTTATTGACAAGTAAATCCTAGACGCTCGATCTTGGTTATTTTCGCTTTCGCGGCTGGCAGTAAAAGAACCATGTTTCTGTGAATAACTCCTGAACCGTAAGTCCTAGACGCTCGCTCTTGGCTGCATTCGATTCAGCTCGTGGCAGCCAGTCTAAAAAACACTATCTTGGACTTCTCTGCATGTTTCCCAGGCGAGCAATTGGCAGCATGTTCAGAACCATGTTTCTGTGAATAACTCCTGAACCGTAAGTCACAGACGCTCGATCTTGGCTGCATTCGATTCAGCTCGTGGCAGCCAGTCTAAAAAACACTATCTTGGACTTCTCTGCATGTTTCCCAGGCGAGCAATTGGCAGCATGTTCAGAACCATGTTTCTGTGAATAACTCCTGAACCGTAAGTCCTAGACGCTCGCTCTTGGCTGCATTCGATTCAGCTCGTGGCAGCCAGTCTAAAAAACACTATCTTGGACTTCTCTGCATGTTTCCCAGGCGAGCAATTGGCAGCATGTTCAGAACCATGTTTCTGAGGCTAATTCCTTAACCGTAAGTCCTAGACGCTCGATCTTGGCAGCATTCGTCTCAGCGCCTGGCAATTAGTATAGGAGCACTGTGTTTGACTTCTCTGGATGTTTCCCAGGCGAGTTATTGACAAGTAAATCCTAGACGCTCGATCTTGGTTACTTTCGCTTTCGCGGCTGGCAGTAAAAGAACCATGTTTCTGTGAATAACTCCTGAACCGTAAGTCCTAGACGCTCGCTCTTGGCTGCATTCGATTCAGCTCGTGGCAGCCAGTCTAAAAAACACTATCTTGGACTTCTCTGCATGTTTCCCAGGCGAGCAATTGGCAGCATGTTCAGAACCATGTTTCTGTGAATAACTCCTGAACCGTAAGTCACAGACGCTCGATCTTGGCTGCATTCGATTCAGCTCGTGGCAGCCAGTCTAAAAAACACTATCTTGGACTTCTCTGCATGTTTCCCAGGCGAGCAATTGGCAGCATGTTCAGAACCATGTTTCTGTGAATAACTCCTGAACCGTAAGTCCTAGACGCTCGCTCTTGGCTGCATTCGATTCAGCTCGTGGCAGCCAGTCTAAAAAACACTATCTTGGACTTCTCTGCATGTTTCCCAGGCGAGCAATTGGCAGCATGTTCAGAACCATGTTTCTGTGAATAACTCCTGAACCGTAAGTCCTAGACGCTCGCTCTTGGCTGCATTCGATTCAACTCGTGGCAGCCAGTCTAAAAAACACTATCTTGGACTTCTCTGCATGTTTCCCAGGTGAGCAATTGGCAGCATGTTCAGAACCATGTTTCTGTGAATAACTCCTGAACCGTAAGTCCTAGACGCTCGCTCTTGGCTGCATTCGATTCAGCTCGTGGCAGCCAGTCTAAAAAACACTATCTTGGACTTCTCTGCATGTTTCCCAGGCGAGCAATTGGCAGCATGTTCAGAACCATGTTTCTGAGGCTAATTCCTTAACCGTAAGTCCTAGACGCTCGATCTTGGCGGCATTCGTCTCAGCGCCTGGCAATTAGTATAGGAGCACTGTGTTTGACTTCTCTGGATGTTTCCCAGGCGAGTTATTGACAAGTAAATCCTAGACGCTCGATCTTGGTTATTTTCGCTTTCGCGGCTGGCAGTAAAAGAACCATGTTTCTGTGAATAACTCCTGAACCGTAAGTCCTAGACGCTCGCTCTTGGCTGCATTCGATTCAGCTCGTGGCAGCCAGTCTAAAAAACACTATCTTGGACTTCTCTGCATGTTTCCCAGGCGAGCAATTGGCAGCATGTTCAGAACCATGTTTCTGTGAATAACTCCTGAACCGTAAGTCACAGACGCTCGATCTTGGCTGCATTCGATTCAGCTCGTGGCAGCCAGTCTAAAAAACACTATCTTGGACTTCTCTGCATGTTTCCCAGGCGAGCAATTGGCAGCATGTTCAGAACCATGTTTCTGTGAATAACTCCTGAACCGTAAGTCCTAGACGCTCGCTCTTGGCTGCATTCGATTCAGCTCATGGCAGCCAGTCTAAAAAACAATATCTTGGACTTCTCTGCATGTTTCCCAGGCGAGCAATTGGCAGCATGTTCAGAACCATGTTTCTGTGAATAACTCCTGAACCGTAAGTCCTAGACGCTCGCACTTGGCTGCATTCGATTCAGCTCGTGGCAGCCAGTCTAAAAAACACTATCTTGGACTTCTCTGCATGTTTCCCAGGCGAGCAATTGGCAGCATGTTCAGAACCATGTTTCTGAGGCTAATTCCTTAACCGTAAGTCCTAGACGCTCGATCTTGGCGGCATTCGTCTCAGCGCCTGGCAATTAGTATAGGAGCACTGTGTTTGACTTCTCTGGATGTTTCCCAGGCGAGTTATTGACAAGTAAATCCTAGACGCTCGATCTTGGTTATTTTCGCTTTCGCGGCTGGCAGTAAAAGAACCATGTTTCTGTGAATAACTCCTGAACCGTAAGTCCTAGACGCTCGCTCTTGGCTGCATTCGATTCAGCTCGTGGCAGCCAGTCTAAAAAACACTATCTTGGACTTCTCTGCATGTTTCCCAGGCGAGCAATTGGCAGCATGTTCAGAACCATGTTTCTGTGAATAACTCCTGAACCGTAAGTCACAGACGCTCGATCTTGGCTGCATTCGATTCAGCTCGTGGCAGCCAGTCTAAAAAACACTATCTTGGACTTCTCTGCATGTTTCCCAGGCGAGCAATTGGCAGCATGTTCAGAACCATGTTTCTGTGAATAACTCCTGAACCGTAAGTCCTAGACGCTCGCTCTTGGCTGCATTCGATTCAGCTCGTGGCAGCCAGTCTAAAAAACACTATCTTGGACTTCTCTGCATGTTTCCCAGGCGAGCAATTGGCAGCATGTTCAGAACCATGTTTCTGAGGCTAATTCCTTAACCGTAAGTCCTAGACGCTCGATCTTGGCGGCATTCGTCTCAGCGCCTGGCAATTAGTATAGGAGCACTGTGTTTGACTTCTCTGGATGTTTCCCAGGCGAGTTATTGACAAGTAAATCCTAGACGCTCGATCTTGGTTATTTTCGCTTTCGCGGCTGGCAGTAAAAGAACCATGTTTCTGTGAATAACTCCTGAACCGTAAGTCCTAGACGCTCGCTCTTGGCTGCATTCGATTCAGCTCGTGGCAGCCAGTCTAAAAAACACTATCTTGGACTTCTCTGCATGTTTCCCAGGCGAGCAATTGGCAGCATGTTCAGAACCATGTTTCTGTGAATAACTCCTGAACCGTAAGTCACAGACGCTCGATCTTGGCTGCATTCGATTCAGCTCGTGGCAGCCAGTCTAAAAAACACTATCTTGGACTTCTCTGCATGTTTCCCAGGCGAGCAATTGGCAGCATGTTCAGAACCATGTTTCTGTGAATAACTCCTGAACCGTAAGTCCTAGACGCTCGCTCTTGGCTGCATTCGATTCAGCTCGTGGCAGCCAGTCTAAAAAACACTATCTTGGACTTCTCTGCATGTTTCCCAGGCGAGCAATTGGCAGCATGTTCAGAACCATGTTTCTGAGGCTAATTCCTTAACCATAAGTCCTAGATGCTCGATCTTGGCGGCATTCGTCTCAGCGCCTGGCAATTAGTATAGGAGCACTGTGTTTGACTTCTCTGGATGTTTCCCAGGCGAGTTATTGACAAGTAAATCCTAGACGCTCGATCTTGGTTATTTTCGCTTTCGCGGCTGGCAGTAAAAGAACCATGTTTCTGTGAATAACTCCTGAACCGTAAGTCCTAGACGCTCGCTCTTGGCTGCATTCGATTCAGCTCGTGGCAGCCAGTCTAAAAAACACTATCTTGGACTTCTCTGCATGTTTCCCAGGCGAGCAATTGGCAGCATGTTCAGAACCATGTTTCTGTGAATAACTCCTGAACCGTAAGTCACAGACGCTCGCTCTTGGCTGCATTCGATTCAGCTCGTGGCAGCCAGTCTAAAAAACACTATCTTGGACTTATCTGCATGTTTCCCAGGCGAGCAATTGGCAGCATGTTCAGAACCATGTTTCTGAGGCTAATTCCTTAACCGTAAGTCCTAGACGCTCGATCTTGGCGGCATTCGTCTCAGCGCCTGGCAATTAGTATAGGAGCACTGTGTTTGACTTCTCTGGATGTTTCCCAGGCGAGTTATTGACAAGTAAATCCTAGACGCTCGATCTTGGTTATTTTCGCTTTCGCGGCTGGCAGTAAAAGAACCATGTTTCTGTGAATAACTCTTGAACCGTAAGTCACAGACGCTCGCTCTTGGCTGCATTCGATTCAGCTCGTGGCAGCCAGTCTAAAAAACACTATCTTGGACTTCTCTGCATGTTTCCCAGGCGAGCAATTGGCAGCATGTTCAGAACCATGTTTCTGTGAATAACTCCTGAACCGTAAGTCACAGACGCTCGCTCTTGGCTGCATTCGATTCAGCTCGTGGCAGCCAGTCTAAAAAACACTATCTTGGACTTCTCTGCATGTTTCCCAGGCGAGCAATTGGCAGCATGTTCAGAACCATGTTTCTGTGAATAACTCCTGAACCGTAAGTCACAGACGCTCGCTCTTGGCTGCATTCGATTCAGCTCGTGGCAGCCAGTCTAAAAAACACTATCTTGGACTTCTCTGCATGTTTCCCAGGCGAGCAATTGGCAGCATGTTCAGAACCATGTTTCTGTGAATAACTCCTGAACCGTAAGTCACAGACGCTCGCTCTTGGCTGCATTCGATTCAGCTCGTGGCAGCCAGTCTAAAAAACACTATCTTGGACTTCTCTGCATGTTTCCCAGGCGAGCAATTGGCAGCATGTTCAGAACCATGTTTCTGTGAATAACTCCTGAACCGTAAGTCACAGACGCTTGCTCTTGGCTGCATTCGATTCAGCTCGTGGCAGCCAGTCTAAAAAACACTATCTTGGACTTCTCTGCATGTTTCCCAGGCGAGCAATTGGCAGCATGTTCAGAACCATGTTTCTGTGAATAACTCCTGAACCGTAAGTCACAGACGCTCGCTCTTGGCTGCATTCGATTCAGCTCGTGGCAGCCAGTCTAAAAAACACTATCTTGGACTTCTCTGCATGTTCCTAAGGGAAATGTTTCTAAAGCTAATTCTTGAACCGTAAGTCCTAGACGCTCGATCTTGGCGGCATTCGTCTCAGCGCCTGGCAATTAGTATAGGAGCACTGTGTTTGACTTCTCTGGATGTTTCCCAGGCGAGTTATTGACAAGTAAATCCTAGACGCTCGATCTTGGTTATTTTCGCTTTCGCGGCTGGCAGTAAAAGAACCATGTTTCTGTGAATAACTCTTGAACCGTAAGTCACAGACGCTAGCTCTTGGCTGCATTCGATTCAGCTCGTGGCAGCCAGTCTAAAAAACACTATCTTGGACTTCTCTGCATGTTTCCCAGGCGAGCAATTGGCAGCATGTTCAGAACCATGTTTCTGTGAATAACTCCTGAACCGTAAGTCACAGACGCTCGCTCTTGGCTGCATTCGATTCAGCTCGTGGCAGCCAGTCTAAAAAACACTATCTTGGACTTCTCTGCATGTTTCCCAGGCGAGCAATTGGCAGCATGTTCAGAACCATGTTTCTGTGAACAACTCCTGAACCGTAAGTCACAGACGCTCGCTCTTGGCTGCATTCGATTCAGCTCGTGGCAGCCAGTCTAAAAAACACTATCTTGGACTTCTCTGCATGTTTCCCAGGCGAGCAATTGGCAGCATGTTCAGAACCATGTTTCTGAGGCTAATTCCTTAACCGTAAGTCCTAGACGCTCGATCTTGGCGGCATTCGTCTCAGCGCCTGGCAATTAGTATAGGAGCACTGTGTTTGACTTCTCTGGATGTTTCCCAGGCGAGTTATTGACAAGTAAATCCTAGACGCTCGATCTTGGTTATTTTCGCTTTCGCGGCTGGCAGTAAAAGAACCATGTTTCTGTGAATAACTCCTGAACCGTAAGTCCTAGACGCTCGCTCTTGGCTGCATTCGATTCAGCTCGTGGCAGATAGTCTAAAAAACACTATCTTGGACTTCTCTGCATGTTTCCCAGGCGAGCAATTGGCAGCATGTTCAGAACCATGTTTCTGAGGCTAATTCCTTAACCGTAAGTCCTAGACGCTCGATCTTGGCGGCATTCGTCTCAGCGCCTGGCAATTAGTATAGGAGCACTGTGTTTGACTTCTCTGGATGTTTCCCAGGCGAGTTATTGACAAGTAAATCCTAGACGCTCGATCTTGGTTATTTTCGCTTTCGCGGCTGGCAGTAAAAGAACCATGTTTCTGTGAATAACTCCTGAACCGTAAGTCCTAGACGCTCGCTCTTGGCTGCATTCGATTCAGCTCGTGGCAGCCAGTCTAAAAAACACTATCTTGGACTTCTCTGCATGTTTCCCAGGCGAGCAATTGGCAGCATGTTCAGAACCATGTTTCTGTGAATAACTCCTGAACCGTAAGTCACAGACGCTCGATCTTGGCTGCATTCGATTCAGCTCGTGGCAGCCAGTCTAAAAAACACTATCTTGGACTTCTCTGCATGTTTCCCAGGCGAGCAATTGGCAGCATGTTCAGAACCATGTTTCTGAGGCTAATTCCTTAACCGTAAGTCCTAGACGCTCGATTTTGGCGGCATTCGTCTCACCGCCTGGCAATTAGTATAGGAGCACTGTGTTTGACTTCTCTGGATGTTTCCCAGGCGAGTTATTGACAAGTAAATCCTAGACGCTCGATCTTGGTTATTTTCGCTTTCGCGGCTGGCAGTAAAAGAACCATGTTTCTGTGAATAACTCTTGAACCGTAAGTCACAGACGCTCGCTCTTGGCTGCATTCGATTCAGCTCGTGGCAGCCAGTCTAAAAAAACACTATCTTGGACTTCTCTGCATGTTTCCCAGGCGAGCAATTGGCAGCATGTTCAGAACCATGTTTCTGTTAATAACTCCTGAACCGTAAGTCACAGACTCTCGCTCTTGGCTGCATTCGATTCAGCTCGTGGCAGCCAGTCTAAAAAACACTATCTTGGACTTCTCTGCATGTTTCCCAGGCGAGCAATTGGCAGCATGTTCAGAACCATGTTTCTGAGGCTAATTCCTTAACCGTAAGTCCTAGACGCTCGATCTTGGCGGCATTCGTCTCAGCGCCTGGCAATTAGTATAGGAGCACTGTGTTTGACTTCTCTGGATGTTTCCCAGGCGAGTTATTGACAAGTAAATCCTAGACGCTCGATCTTGGTTATTTTCGCTTTCGCGGCTGGCAGTAAAAGAACCATGTTTCTGTGAATAACTCCTGAACCGTAAGTCCTAGACGCTCGCTCTTGGCTGCATTCGATTCAGCTCGTGGCAGCCAGTCTAAAAAACACTATCTTGGTCTTCTCTACATGTTTCCCAGGCGAGCAATTGGCAGCATGTTCAGAACCATGTTTCTGAGGCTAATTCCTTAACCGTAAGTCCTAGACGCTCGATCTTGGCGGCATTCGTCTCAGCGCCTGGCAATTAGTATAGGAGCACTGTGTTTGACTTCTCTGGATGTTTCCCAGGCGAGTTATTGACAAGTAAATCCTAGACGCTCGATCTTGGTTATTTTCGCTTTCGCGGCTGGCAGTAAAAGAACCATGTTTCTGTGAATAACTCCTGAACCGTAAGTCCTAGACGCTCGCTCTTGGCTGCATTCGATTCAGCTCGTGGCAGCCAGTCTAAAAAACACTATCTTGGACTTCTCTGCATGTTTCCCAGGCGAGCAATTGGCAGCATGTTCAGAACCATGTTTCTGTGAATAACTCCTGAACCGTAAGTCACAGACGCTCGCTCTTGGCTGCATTCGATTCAGCTCGTGGCAGCCAGTCTAAAAAACACTATCTTGGACTTCTCTGCATGTTTCCCAGGCGAGCAATTGGCAGCATGTTCAGAACCATGTTTCTGTGAATAACTCCTGAACCGTAAGTCCTAGACGCTCGCTCTTGGCTGCATTCGATTCAGCTCGTGGCAGCCAGTCTAAAAAACACTATCTTGGACTTCTCTGCATGTTTCCCAGGCGAGCAATTGGCAGCATGTTCAGAACCATGTTTCTGAGGCTAATTCCTTAACCGTAAGTCCTAGACGCTCGATCTTGGCGGCATTCGTCTCAGCGCCTGGCAATTAGTATAGGAGCACTGTGTTTGACTTCTCTGGATGTTTCCCAGGCGAGTTATTGACAAGTAAATCCTAGACGCTCGATCTTGGTTATTTTCGCTTTCGCGGCTGGCAGTAAAAGAACCATGTTTCTGTGAATAACTCCTGAACCGTAAGTCCTAGACGCTCGCTCTTGGCTGCATTCGATTCAGCTCGTGGCAGCCAGTCTAAAAAACACTATCTTGGACTTCTCTGCATGTTTCCCAGGCGAGCAATTGGCAGCATGTTCAGAACCATGTTTCTGTGAATAACTCCTGAACCGTAAGTCACAGACGCTCGCTCTTGGCTGCATTCGATTCAGCTCGTGGCAGCCAGTCTAAAAAACACTATCTTGGACTTCTCTGCATGTTTCCCAGGCGAGCAATTGGCAGCATGTTCAGAACCATGTTTCTGTGAATAACTCCTGAACCGTAAGTCCTAGACGCTCGCTCTTGGCTGCATTCGATTCAGCTCGTGGCAGCCAGTCTAAAAAACACTATCTTGGACTTCTCTGCATGTTTCCCAGGCGAGCAATTGGCAGCATGTTCAGAACCATGTTTCTGAGGCTAATTCCTTAACCGTAAGTCCTAGACGCTCGATCTTGGCGGCATTCGTCTCAGCGCCTGGCAATTAGTATAGGAGCACTGTGTTTGACTTCTCTGGATGTTTCCCAGGCGAGTTATTGACAAGTAAATCCTAGACGCTCGATCTTGGTTATTTTCGCTTTCGCGGCTGGCAGTAAAAGAACCATGTTTCTGTGAATAACTCCTGAACCGTAAGTCCTAGACGCTCGCTCTTGGCTGCATTCGATTCAGCTCGTGGCAGCCAGTCTAAAAAACACTATCTTGGACTTCTCTGCATGTTTCCCAGGCGAGCAATTGGCAGCATGTTCAGAACCATGTTTCTGTGAATAACTCCTGAACCGTAAGTCACAGACGCTCGCTCTTGGCTGCATTCGATTCAGCTCGTGGCAGCCAGTCTAAAAAACACTATCTTGGACTTCTCTGCATGTTTCCCAGGCGAGCAATTGGCAGCATGTTCAGAACCATGTTTCTGTGAATAACTCCTGAACCGTAAGTCCTAGACGCTCGCTCTTGGCTGCATTCGATTCAGCTCGTGGCAGCCAGTCTAAAAAACTCTATCTTGGACTTCTCTGCATGTTTCCCAGGCGAGCAATTGGCAGCATGTTCAGAACCATGTTTCTGAGGCTAATTCCTTAACCGTAAGTCCTAGACGCTCGATCTTGGAGGCATTCGTCTCAGCGCCTGGCAATTAGTATAGGAGCACTGTGTTTGACTTCTCTGGATGTTTCCCAGGCGAGTTATTGACAAGTAAATCCTAGACGCTCGATCTTGGTTATTTTCGCTTTCGCGGCTGGCAGTAAAAGAACCATGTTTCTGTGAATAACTCCTGAACCGTAAGTCCTAGACGCTCGCTCTTGGCTGCATTCGATTCAGCTCGTGGCAGCCAGTCTAAAAAACACTATCTTGGACTTCTCTGCATGTTTCCCAGGCGAGCAATTGGCAGCATGTTCAGAACCATGTTTCTGTGAATAACTCCTGAACCGTAAGTCACAGTCGCTCGCTCTTGGCTGCATTCGATTCAGCTCGTGGCAGCCAGTCTAAAAAACACTATCTTGGACTTCTCTGCATGTTTCCCAGGCGAGCAATTGGCAGCATGTTCAGAACCATGTTTCTGTGAATAACTCCTGAACCGTAAGTCCTAGACGCTCGCTCTTGGCTGCATTCGATTCAGCTCGTGGCAGCCAGTCTAAAAAACACTATCTTGGACTTCTCTGCATGTTTCCCAGGCGAGCAATTGGCAGCATGTTCAGAACCATGTTTCTGAGGCTAATTCCTTAACCGTAAGTCCTAGACGCTCGCTCTTGGCTGCATTCGATTCAGCTCGTGGCAGCCAGTCTAAAAAACACTATCTTGGACTTCTCTGCATGTTTCCCAGGCGAGCAATTGGCAGCATGTTCAGAACCATGTTTCTGTGAATAACTCCTGAACCGTAAGTCACAGACGCTCGCTCTTGGCTGCATTCGATTCAGCTCGTGGCAGCCAGTCTAAAAAACACTATCTTGGACTTCTCTGCATGTTTCCCAGGCAAGCAATTGGCAGCATGTTCAGAACCATGTTTCTGTGAATAACTCCTGAACCGTAAGTCCTAGACGCTCGCTCTTGGCTGCATTCGATTCAGCTCGTGGCAGCCAGTCTAAAAAACACTATCTTGGACTTCTCTGCATGTTTCCCAGGCGAGCAATTGGCAGCATGTTCAGAACCATGTTTCTGAGGCTAATTCCTTAACCGTAAGTCCTAGACGCTCGATCTTGGCTGCATTCGATTCAGCTCGTGGCAGCCAGTCTAAAAAACACTATCTTGGACTTCTCTGCATGTTTCCCAGGCGAGCAATTGGCAGCATGTTCAGAACCATGTTTCTGAGGCTAATTCCTTAACCGTAAGTCCTAGACGCTCGATCTTGGCGGCATTCGTCTCAGCGCCTGGCAATTAGTATAGGAGCACTGTGTTTGACTTCTCTGGATGTTTCCCAGGCGAGTTATTGACAAGTAAATCCTAGACGCTCGATCTTGGTTATTTTCGCTTTCGCGGCTGGCAGTAAAAGAACCATGTTTCTGTGAATAACTCCTGAACCGTAAGTCCTAGACGCTCGCTCTTGGCTGCATTCGATTCAGCTCGTGGCAGCCAGTCTAAAAAACACTATCTTGGACTTCTCTGCATGTTTCCCAGGCGAGCAATTGGCAGCATGTTCAGAACCATGTTTCTGTGAATAACTCCTGAACCGTAAGTCACAGACGCTCGCTCTTGGCTGCATTCGATTCAGCTCGTGGCAGCCAGTCTAAAAAACACTATCTTGGACTTCTCTGCATGTTTCCCAGGCGAGCAATTGGCAGCATGTTCAGAACCATGTTTCTGTGAATAACTCCTGAACCGTAAGTCCTAGACGCTCGCTCTTGGCTGCATTCGATTCAGCTCGTGGCAGCCAGTCTAAAAAACACTATCTTGGACTTCTCTGCATGTTTCCCAGGCGAGCAATTGGCAGCATGTTCAGAACCATGTTTCTGAGGCTAATTCCTTAACCGTAAGTCCTAGACGCTCGATCTTAGCGGCATTCGTCTCAGCGCCTGGCAATTAGTATAGGAGCACTGTGTTTGACTTCTCTGGATGTTTCCCAGGCGAGTTATTGACAAGTAAATCCTAGACGCTCGATCTTGGTTATTTTCGCTTTCGCGGCTGGCAGTAAAAGAACCATGTTTCTGTGAATAACTCCTGAACCGTAAGTCCTAGACGCTCGCTCTTGGCTGCATTCGATTCAGCTCGTGGCAGCCAGTCTAAAAAACACTATCTTGGACTTCTCTGCATGTTTCCCAGGCGAGCAATTGGCAGCATGTTCAGAACCATGTTTCTGTGAATAACTCCTGAACCGTAAGTCACAGACGCTCGCTCTTGGCTGCATTCGATTCAGCTCGTGGCAGCCAGTCTAAAAAACACTATCTTGGACTTCTCTGCATGTTTCCCAGGCGAGCAATTGGCAGCATGTTCAGAACCATGTTTCTGTGAATAACTCCTGAACCGTAAGTCCTAGACGCTCGCTCTTGGCTGCATTCGATTCAGCTCGTGGCAGCCAGTCTAAAAAACACTATCTTGGACTTCTCTGCATGTTTCCCAGGCGAGCAATTGGCAGCATGTTCAGAACCATGTTTCTGAGGCTAATTCCTTAACCGTAAGTCCTAGACGCTCGATCTTGGCGGCATTCGTCTCAGCGCCTGGCAATTAGTATAGGAGCACTGTGTTTGACTTCTCTGGATGTTTCCCAGGCGAGTTATTGACAAGTAAATCCTAGACGCTCGATCTTGGTTATTTTCGCTTTCGCGGCTGGCAGTAAAAGAACCATGTTTCTGTGAATAACTCCTGAACCGTAAGTCCTAGACGCTCGCTCTTGGCTGCATTCGATTCAGCTCGTGGCAGCCAGTCTAAAAAACACTATCTTGGACTTCTCTGCATGTTTCCCAGGCGAGCAATTGGCAGCATGTTCAGAACCATGTTTCTGTGAATAACTCCTGAACCGTAAGTCACAGACGCTCGCTCTTGGCTGCATTCGATTCAGCTCGTGGCAGCCAGTCTAAAAAACACTATCTTGGACTTCTCTGCATGTTTCCCAGGCGAGCAATTGGCAGCATGTTCAGAACCATGTTTCTGAGGCTAATTCCTTAACCGTAAGTCCTAGACGCTCGATCTTGGCGGCATTCGTCTCAGCGCCTGGCAATTAGTATAGGAGCACTGTGTTTGACTTCTCTGGATGTTTCCCAGGCGAGTTATTGACAAGTAAATCCTAGACGCTCGATCTTGGTTATTTTCGCTTTCGCGGCTGGCAGTAAAAGAACCATGTTTCTGTGAATAACTCCTGAACCGTAAGTCCTAGACGCTCGCTCTTGGCTGCATTCGATTCAGCTCGTGGCAGCCAGTCTAAAAAACACTATCTTGGACTTCTCTGCATGTTTCCCAGGCGAGCAATTGGCAGCATGTTCAGAACCATGTTTCTGTGAATAACTCCTGAACCGTAAGTCACAGACGCTCGCTCTTGGCTGCATTCGATTCAGCTCGTGGCAGCCAGTCTAAAAAACACTATCTTGGACTTCTCTGCATGTTTCCCAGGCGAGCAATTGGCAGCATGTTCAGAAGCATGTTTCTGTGAATAACTCCTGAACCGTAAGTCACAGACGCTCGCTCTTGGCTGCATTCGATTCAGCTCGTGGCAGCCAGTCTAAAAAACACTATCTTGGACTTCTCTGCATGTTTCCCAGGCGAGCAATTGGCAGCATGTTCAGAACCATGTTTCTGAGGCTAATTCCTTAACCGTAAGTCCTAGACGCTCGATCTTGGCGGCATTCGTCTCAGCGCCTGGCAATTAGTATAGGAGCACTGTGTTTGACTTCTCTGGATGTTTCCCAGGCGAGTTATTGACAAGTAAATCCTAGACGCTCGATCTTGGTTATTTTCGCTTTCGCGGCTGGCAGTAAAAGAACCATGTTTCTGTGAATAACTCTTGAACCGTAAGTCACAGACGCTCGCTCTTGGCTGCATTCGATTCAGCTCGTGGCAGCCAGTCTAAAAAACACTATCTTGGACTTCTCTGCATGTTTCCCAGGTGAGCAATTGGCAGCATGTTCAGAACCATGTTTCTGTGAATAACTCCTGAACCGTAAGTCACAGACGCTCGCTCTTGGCTGCATTCGATTCAGCTCGTGGCAGCCAGTCTAAAAAACACTATCTTGGACTTCTCTGCATGTTTCCCAGGCGAGCAATTGGCAGCATGTTCAGAACCATGTTTCTGTGAATAACTCCTGAACCGTAAGTCACAGACGCTCGCTCTTGGCTGCATTCGATTCAGCTCGTGGCAGCCAGTCTAAAAAACACTATCTTGGACTTCTCTGCATGTTTCCCAGGCGAGCAATTGGCAGCATGTTCAGAACCATGTTTCTGTGAATAACTCCTGAACCGTAAGTCACAGACGCTCGCTCTTGGCTGCATTCGATTCAGCTCGTGGCAGCCAGTCTAAAAAACACTATCTTGGACTTCTCTGCATGTTTCCCAGGCGAGCAATTGGCAGCATGTTCAGAACCATGTTTCTGTGAATAACTCCTGAACCGTAAGTCACAGACGCTCGCTCTTGGCTGCATTCGATTCAGCTCGTGGCAGCCAGTCTAAAAAACACTATCTTGGACTTCTCTGCATGTTTCCCAGGCGAGCAATTGGCAGCATGTTCAGAACCATGTTTCTGTGAATAACTCCTGAACCGTAAGTCACAGACGCTCGCTCTTGGCTGCATTCGATTCAGCTCGTGGCAGCCAGCCTAAAAAACACTATCTTGGACTTCTCTGCATGTTTCCCAGGCGAGCAATTGGCAGCATGTTCAGAACCATGTTTCTGTGAATAACTCCTGAACCGTAAGTCACAGACGCTCGCTCTTGGCTGCATTCGATTCAGCTCGTGGCAGCCAGTCTAAAAAACACTATCTTGGACTTCTCTGCATGTTTCCCAGGCGAGCAATTGGCAGCATGTTCAGAACCATGTTTCTGTGAATAACTCCTGAACCGTAAGTCACAGACGCTCGCTCTTGGCTGCATTCGATTCAGCTCGTGGCAGCCAGTCTAAAAAACACTATCTTGGACTTCTCTGCATGTTCCTAAGGGAAATGTTTCTAAAGCTAATTCTTGAACCGTAAGTCCTAGACGCTCGATCTTGGCGGCATTCGTCTCAGCGCCTGGCAATTAGTATAGGAGCACTGTGTTTGACTTCTCTGGATGTTTCCCAGGCGAGTTATTGACAAGTAAATCCTAGACGCTCGATCTTGGTTATTTTCGCTTTCGCGGCTGGCAGTAAAAGAACCATGTTTCTGTGAATAACTCTTGAACCGTAAGTCACAGACGCTCGCTCTTGGCTGCATTCGATTCAGCTCGTGGCAGCCAGTCTAAAAAACACTATCTTGGACTTCTCTGCATGTTTCCCAGGCGAGCAATTGGCAGCATGTTCAGAACCATGTTTCTGTGAATAACTCCTGAACCGTAAGTCACAGACGCTCGCTCTTGGCTGCATTCGATTCAGCTCGTGGCAGCCAGTCTAAAAAACACTATCTTGGACTTCTCTGCATGTTTCCCAGGCGAGCAATTGGCAGCATGTTCAGAACCATGTTTCTGTGAATAACTCCTGAACCGTAAGTCACAGACGCTCGCTCTTGGCTGCATTCGATTCAGCTCGTGGCAGCCAGTCTAAAAAACACTATCTTGGACTTCTCTGCATGTTTCCCAGGCGAGCAATTGGCAGCATGTTCAGAACCATGTTTCTGTGAATAACTCCTGAACCGTAAGTCACAGACGCTCGCTCTTGGCTGCATTCGATTCAGCTCGTGGCAGCCAGTCTAAAAAACACTATCTTGGACTTCTCTGCATGTTTCCCAGGCGAGCAATTGGCAGCATGTTCAGAACCATGTTTCTGTGAATAACTCCTGAACCGTAAGTCACAGACGCTCGCTCTTGGCTGCATTCGATTCAGCTCGTGACAGCCAGTCTAAAAAACACTATCTTGGACTTCTCTGCATGTTTCCCAGGCGAGCAATTGGCAGCATGTTCAGAACCATGTTTCTGTGAATAACTCCTGAACCGTAAGTCACAGACGCTCGCTCTTGGCTGCATTCGATTCAGCTCGTGGCAGCCAGTCTAAAAAACACTATCTTGGACTTCTCTGCATGTTCCTAAGGGAAATGTTTCTAAAGCTAATTCTTGAACCGTAAGTCCTAGACGCTCGATCTTGGCGGCATTCGTCTCAGCGCCTGGCAATTAGTATAGGAGCACTGTGTTTGACTTCTCTGGATGTTTCCCAGGCGAGTTATTGACAAGTAAATCCTAGACGCTCGATCTTGGTTATTTTCGCTTTCGTGGCTGGCAGTAAAAGAACCATGTTTCTGTGAATAACTCTTGAACCGTAAGTCACAGACGCTCGCTCTTGGCTGCATTCGATTCAGCTCGTGGCAGCCAGTCTAAAAAACACTATCTTGGACTTCTCTGCATGTTTCCCAGGCGAGCAATTGGCAGCATGTTCAGAACCATGTTTCTGTGAATAACTCCTGAACCGTAAGTCACAGACGCTCGCTCTTGGCTGCATTTGATTCAGCTCGTGGCAGCCAGTCTAAAAAACACTATCTTGGACTTCTCTGCATGTTTCCCAGGCGAGCAATTGGCAGCATGTTCAGAACCATGTTTCTGAGGCTAATTCCTTAACCCCTTCAGGACTGAGCCTGTTTTGGCCTTCAGGACGAAGCCGATTTTTCAAATCTGACATGTGTCACTTTATGTGGTAATAACTCCGGAATGCTTTTACCTATCCAAGCCATTCTGAGATTGTTTTCTCGTGACATATTGTACTTTATGTTAGTGAAAAAATTTGGTTGATAAATTCAATATTTATTTGTAAAAAACACCAAGATTTGGAGAAAATTTGCAAAAATTAGCATTTTTCTCAATTTAAATGTATCTGCTTGTGAAACAGATAGTAATACCACACAAAATAGTCACTAGTTAACATCACCCATATGTCTACTTTATGTTTGCATCGTTTTTTGAACATTGTTTTATTTTTCTAGGACGTTACAAGACTTAGAACTTTAGCAGCGATTTCTCATATTTTCAAGAAAATTTCAAAAGGTGATTTTTACAAGGACCAGTTCAGTTCTGAAGTGGCTTTGAGGACCTTATATATTAGAAAGTCCCCATAAATCACCCCATTTTGAAAACTGGACCCCTCAAAGTATTCAAAACAGCATTCAGAAAGTGTATTAACCCTTTAGGCGTTTCACAGGAATTAAAGCAAAGTAGAGGTGAAAGTTACAAATTTCATTTTTTTTTTACAAAATTCATTTGTAATACATTTTTTTCTATACCACTTGAGGTTTTACCCGAGAAATTTAACTTATTATTTATTGCCCAGATTCTGCAGTTTTTAGAAATACCCCACATGTGGCCCTAGTGCGGTCATGGACTGAAACACCGGGCTCAGAAGCAAAGGAGCACCTAGTGGATTTTGGGGCCTCCTTTTTTTTAGCATATATTTTAGGTACCATGTCAGGTTTGAAGAGGTCTTGTGGGGCCAAAACAATAAAGACCCCCAAAAGTGACCTCATTTTGGAAACTACACCCCTCAGGGAATTTATCTAGGGGTATAATTAGCATTTTGAACCCACAGTTTTTTTTGCTAAATTTATTTGAATTAGTTTGTGAAGGTGAAAATCTACTTTTTTTCTGAAAAAACGTAGAAATTTGTAATTTTTTCAAGGAATAAAAGAGAAAAAACACCCCAACATATGTAAAGCAATTTCTCCTGATTATAGCAATACCCCATATGTGGTAATAAACTGCTGTTTGGACCCACAGCAGGACTCAGAAGGGAAGGAGCACCATTTGGATTTTGAAATTCTGATTTTGCTGGTATAGTTTTCAGTGCCATGTCGCGTTTGAATTGCACTGGAGGGAACAAAATAGTGGAATCCCCCGGAAAGTGACCCCATTTTGGAAACTACACTCATCAAGGAATTTTTCTAGGGGTAAAGTTAGCATTTTGACCACACGGTTGTTTTGCTGAATTCATTGGAATTATTCTGTAAAGGTAAAAATCGACTTTTTTTCTGAAAAAAGGTAGCCATTTTTAATTTTTACAAGGAATAAAGGCGAAAAAGCACCCAAACATTTCTAAAACCATTTCTCCCGATTACGTAAATACGCCATATGTGGTAATAAAGTGCTGTTTGGACCCACAGCGGGGCTTAGAAGGCAAGGAGCGCTATTTGGCTTTGGGAGCTCAAAATTTAGCTGAAATGGTTTTTGGGTGCCATGTCGCATTTGCAAAGCCCCTGAGAGGCCAAAACAGTGGAAACCCACCAAAAGTGGAAATTACACCACTTAAAGAATCTATCTAGGGGTATAGTGGGCATTTAGACCCCACAAGTCTTTTGCAGGATTTATTAGAATTGGGCCATGAAAATGAATATCAACATTTCTTCCACTAAAATGTTGCATTTTTTTCAATTTTACAAAGGATAAAGGGGGTAAAAGCTGCCCAACATTTGTAAAGCAATTTCTCCCGAGTACGGCTATACCCCACGTGTGGTCATAAATGGTTTTTCATTAGAAAGTAATTAACCCTTTCTGGAGTGATCCATTTTTTTATTTTCCTTTTTAGTTTTTTCCTCCCCGCGTTCGAAGAGCCACAACTTTTTTATTTTTCAGTCAATAGAGCGGTATGAGGGCTTATTTATTGAGGGACGAGCGGTCGTTTTTATTGGTACCATTTTTTGGTACATACAACTGTTTGAGCACTTTTTATTACATTTTTAGCTAGAGCGAAGGTGACCAAAAAAACAGCGATTTTGCCGTTTTAAATTCTTTATTTTTCACGTGAGACGCTCCATACATCACCCCCCACACTAAGATATGCTATGTTGTGGTGCGCGAAGGGGTTAATGCGCAGCGCATGGTGCGGAGTGAAAATTACAATTTTCCACTCATATGCCACTTTAGTGCACTATATGTTATGCCCAGTTTGTGCCACTGAAGACAAATACCTCATAAAATATTAACCGGGTTCTCCCGGGTATGGCGATGCCATATCTGTGGACGTAAACTGGTGTTTGGGCACGCTGCAGGGCTCAGAAGGGAGGGAGCGTCATTTGGCTTTTGGGGCGCAGATGTAGCTTGGTAGTTGTTCTGTTTGGGGTTTTACTGGTGTTTCAGTTTGTAATGTGGGGGCGTATGTAATCTGTGTGGGGTACATCAGGGTACATGTTATCTGTGCGGGGTACATCAGGGTACATGTTATCTGTGCGGAGTACATCAGGGTATATGTTATCTGTGCGGGGTACATCAGGGTATAATAAGAGGGTATAATAATGCAGTAAATAAATAATAATCCGCAGATATGTGACCGGTGTCGCACTGGTAAATGGCGCCCAATCTTATCTGCTTTTGGAACACTCCGCACATTTTGCATCGCCATATTCTGAGAGCCAGAACGGTTTTATTTTTTCTCCACCGGAGCCGAGTGAGGGTTTATTCTTTGCGGGACAATCTGTAGTTTTCATTGGTACCATTTTGGGGTACCAGAAATTTTTTTGATCACGTTTTATTCCATTTTTTGGCAAGCAAGGTGACCAAAAACCATCAATTCTGACAATGTTTTTTATTCGTTTTTTTATGGCCTTCACCCTGGGCTATAAATGACCATTATACTTTATTCTGCGGGTCGATACGATTACAGCGATACCAGATGTATATAATTTTGTTATGTTTTGCAGCGTTTGTGCAATAAAATCACTTATTTATAAAATAAATAAATTTTTGTGTCACCCTATTCTGAGAGCCATAACGTTTTTATTTTTCAGTCAAAAAAGCGATGTAAGGGCTTGTTTTTTGCGGGACGGGATGTAGTTTGTATTGGTACCATTTTGGCGTACGTGCGACTTTTTGATCACTTTTTATTGTATATTTTGGGAGGGTTGGTAACCAAAAAATTGTGATTCGGGCACTGTTTTTTGTTTATTTTTTTTGCGGTGTTCACCGTGCGGGAAAAATAATATTACAGTTTTATAGTTGGGGTCGTTACGAACGCGGCGATACCAAATATGTGTACTTTTTTTAACGTGTTAATTTTTTTCCTATAATAAAAGACTTATTATAGGAAAAAAAGCATTCTTTGTTTATGTCACTTCTAACTTTTATTTTTACACTTTTTAAAAACATTTTTATTATCTTTTTTTTACTTTTTTTACTTGTCCCACTAGGGGACACTTAGACTGGCAGCTCTGATCGCTGCTGGAACACAATACACTACACACGTAGTGTAATGTGTTCTAACTGTCATTGTGACGTGACAGTCACACTGACAGGAAGCATCGGAGGACCGGCCGGGGGCTGATCCTCCGAGGCTTCCGTACATGGCAACCCGGAGGTCATTGTCTGGCCTCTGGTTGCCATGATAAGGATCGCCAGCCCCCGCAAATACATGTGGGGGGCTGCCGATCCGCTGTAAACCTCTTCGATGTGGTGATCGCAATCGACCACCGCATCGAAGGGGTTAATTGCCGATTTCAGCGGCGACAGGCCGCTGATCGGCAACGGGGAGAGCAGGGCTGACACCCTGCACAGTTAACCGCCGCTGCGGTGTAGCGCCGCGCGGCGGTTAACTGTTAAAGCGCGGACGTAACTGTACGCCAAGGTGCGCAAAGTTACTGCTCACCTGGACGTACAGTTACGTCCAGGTGCGGGAAGGGGTTAACCGTAAGTCCTAGACGCTCGATCTTGGCGGCATTCGTCTCAGCGCCTGGCAATTAGTATAGGAGCACTGTGTTTGACTTCTCTGGATGTTTCCCAGGCGAGTTATTGACAAGTAAATCCTAGACGCTCGATCTTGGTTATTTTCGCTTTCGCGGCTGGCAGTAAAAGAACCATGTTTCTGTGAATAACTCCTGAACCGTAAGTCCTAGACGCTCGCTCTTGGCTGCATTCGATTCAGCTCGTGGCAGCCAGTCTAAAAAACACTATCTTGGACTTCTCTGCATGTTTCCCAGGCGAGCAATTGGCAGCATGTTCAGAACCATGTTTCTGTGAATAACTCCTGAACCGTAAGTCACAGACGCTCGCTCTTGGCTGCATTCGATTCAGCTCGTGGCAGCCAGTCTAAAAAACACTATCTTGGACTTCTCTGCATGTTTCCCAGGCGAGCAATTGGCAGCATGTTCAGAACCATGTTTCTGTGAATAACTCCTGAACCGTAAGTCCTAGACGCTCGCTCTTGGCTGCATTCGATTCAGCTCGTGGCAGCCAGTCTAAAAAACACTATCTTGGACTTCTCTGCATGTTTCCCAGGCGAGCAATTGGCAGCATGTTCAGAACCATGTTTCTGAGGCTAATTCCTTAACCGTAAGTCCTAGACGCTCGATCTTGGCGGCATTCGTCTCAGCGCCTGGCAATTAGTATAGGAGCACTGTGTTTGACTTCTCTGGATGTTTCCCAGGCGAGTTATTGACAAGTAAATCCTAGACGCTCGATCTTGGTTATTTTCGCTTTCGCGGCTGGCAGTAAAAGAACCATGTTTCTGTGAATAACTCCTGAACCGTAAGTCCTAGACGCTCGCTCTTGGCTGCATTCGATTCAGCTCGTGGCAGCCAGTCTAAAAAACACTATCTTGGACTTCTCTGCATGTTTCCCAGGCGAGCAATTGGCAGCATGTTCAGAACCATGTTTCTGTGAATAACTCCTGAACCGTAAGTCCTAGACGCTCGCTCTTGGCTGCATTCGATTCAGCTCGTGGCAGCCAGTCTAAAAAACACTATCTTGGACTTCTCTGCATGTTTCCCAGGCGAGCAATTGGCAGCATGTTCAGAACCATGTTTCTGAGGCTAATTCCTTAACCGTAAGTCCTAGACGCTCGATCTTGGCGGCATTCGTCTCAGCGCCTGGCAATTAGTATAGGAGCACTGTGTTTGACTTCTCTGGATGTTTCCCAGGCGAGTTATTGACAAGTAAATCCTAGACGCTCGATCTTGGTTATTTTCGCTTTCGCGGCTGGCAGTAAAAGAACCATGTTTCTGTGAATAACTCCTGAACCGTAAGTCCTAGACGCTCGCTCTTGGCTGCATTCGATTCAGCTCGTGGCAGCCAGTCTAAAAAACACTATCTTGGACTTCTCTGCATGTTTCCCAGGCGAGCAATTGGCAGCATGTTCAGAACCATGTTTCTGTGAATAACTCCTGAACCGTAAGTCACAGACGCTCGCTCTTGGCTGCATTCGATTCAGCTCGTGGCAGCCAGTCTAAAAAACACTATCTTGGACTTCTCTGCATGTTTCCCAGGCGAGCAATTGGCAGCATGTTCAGAACCATGTTTCTGTGAATAACTCCTGAACCGTAAGTCACAGACGCTCGCTCTTGGCTGCATTCAATTCAGCTCGTGGCAGCCAGTCTAAAAAACACTATCTTGGACTTCTCTGCATGTTCCTAAGGGAAATGTTTCTAAAGCTAATTCTTGAACCGTAAGTCCTAGACGCTCGATCTTGGCGGCATTCGTCTCAGCGCCTGGCAATTAGTATAGGAGCACTGTGTTTGACTTCTCTGGATGTTTCCCAGGCGAGTTATTGACAAGTAAATCCTAGACGCTCGATCTTGGTTATTTTCGCTTTCGCGGCTGGCAGTAAAAGAACCATGTTTCTGTGAATAACTCTTGAACCGTAAGTCACAGACGCTCGCTCTTGTCTGCATTCGATTCAGCTCGTGGCAGCCAGTCTAAAAAACACTATCTTGGACTTCTCTGCATGTTTCCCAGGCGAGCAATTGGTAGCATGTTCAGAACCATGTTTCTGTGAATAACTCCTGAACCGTAAGTCACAGACGCTCGCTCTTGGCTGCATTCGATTCAGCTCGTGGCAGCCAGTCTAAAAAACACTATCTTGGACTTCTCTGCATGTTTCCCAGGCGAGCAATTGGCAGCATGTTCAGAACCATGTTTCTGTGAATAACTCCTGAACCGTAAGTCACAGACGCTCGCTCTTGGCTGCATTCGATTCAGCTCGTGGCAGCCAGTCTAAAAAACACTATCTTGGACTTCTCTGCATGTTTCCCAGGCGAGCAATTGGCAGCATGTTCAGAACCATGTTTCTGTGAATAACTCCTGAACCGTAAGTCCTAGACGCTCGCTCTTGGCTGCATTCGATTCAGCTCGTGGCAGCCAGTCTAAAAAACACTATCTTGGACTTCTCTGCATGTTTCCCAGGCGAGCAATTGGCAGCATGTTCAGAACCATGTTTCTGAGGCTAATTCCTTAACCGTAAGTCCTAGACGCTCGATCTTGGCGGCATTCGTCTCAGCGCCTGGCAATTAGTATAGGAGCACTGTGTTTGACTTCTCTGGATGTTTCCCAGGCGAGTTATTGACAAGTAAATCCTAGACGCTCGATCTTGGTTATTTTCGCTTTCGCGGCTGGCAGTAAAAGAACCATGTTTCTGTGAATAACTCTTGAACCGTAAGTCACAGACGCTCGCTCTTGGCTGCATTCGATTCAGCTCGTGGCAGCCAGTCTAAAAAACACTATCTTGGACTTCTCTGCATGTTTCCCAGGCGAGCAATTGGCAGCATGTTCAGAACCATGTTTCTGTGAATAACTCCTGAACCGTAAGTCACAGACGCTCGCTCTTGGCTGCATTCGATTCAGCTCGTGGCAGCCAGTCTAAAAAACACTATCTTGGACTTCTCTGCATGTTTCCCAGGCGAGCAATTGGCAGCATGTTCAGAACCATGTTTCTGTGAATAACTCCTGAACCGTAAGTCACAGACGCTCGCTCTTGGCTGCATTCGATTCAGCTCGTGGCAGCCAGTCTAAAAAACACTATCTTGGACTTCTCTGCATGTTTCCCAGGCGAGCAATTGGCAGCATGTTCAGAACCATGTTTCTGTGAATAACTCCTGAACCGTAAGTCACAGACGCTCGCTCTTGGCTGCATTCGATTCAGCTCGTGGCAGCCAGTCTAAAAAACACTATCTTGGACTTCTCTGCATGTTTCCCAGGCGAGCAATTGGCAGCATGTTCAGAACCATGTTTCTGTGAATAACTCCTGAACCGTAAGTCACAGACGCTCGCTCTTGGCTGCATTCGATTCAGCTCGTGGCAGCCAGTCTAAAAAACACTATCTTGGACTTCTCTGCATGTTTCCCAGGCGAGCAATTGGCAGCATGTTCAGAACCATGTTTCTGTGAATAACTCCTGAACCGTAAGTCACAGACGCTCGCTCTTGGCTGCATTCGATTCAGCTCGTGGCAGCCAGTCTAAAAAACACTATCTTGGACTTCTCTGCATGTTTCCCAGGCGAGCAATTGGCAGCATGTTCAGAACAATGTTTCTGTGAATAACTCCTGAACCGTAAGTCACAGACGCTCGCTCTTGGCTGCATTCGATTCAGCTCGTGGCAGCCAGTCTAAAAAACACTATCTTGGACTTCTCTGCATGTTTCCCAGGCGAGCAATTGGCAGCATGTTCAGAACCATGTTTCTGTGAATAACTCCTGAACCGTAAGTCACAGACGCTCGCTCTTGGCTGCATTCGATTCAGCTCGTGGCAGCCAGTCTAAAAAACACTATCTTGGACTTCTCTGCATGTTTCCCAGGCGAGCAATTGGCAGCATGTTCAGAACCATGTTTCTGTGAATAACTCCTGAACCGTAAGTCACAGACGCTCGCTCTTGGCTGCATTCGATTCAGCTCGTGGCAGCCAGTCTAAAAAACACTATCTTGGACTTCTCTGCATGTTCCTAAGGGAAATGTTTCTAAAGCTAATTCTTGAACCGTAAGTCCTAGACGCTCGATCTTGGCGGCATTCGTCTCAGCGCCTGGCAATTAGTATAGGAGCACTGTGTTTGACTTCTCTGGATGTTTCCCAGGCGAGTTATTGACAAGTAAATCCTAGACGCTCGATCTTGGTTATTTTCGCTTTCGCGGCTGGCAGTAAAAGAACCATGTTTCTGTGAATAACTCTTGAACCGTAAGTCACAGACGCTCGCTCTTGGCTGCATTCGATTCAGCTCGTGGCAGCCAGTCTAAAAAACACTATCTTGGACTTCTCTGCATGTTTCCCAGGCGAGCAATTGGCAGCATGTTCAGAACCATGTTTCTGTGAATAACTCCTGAACCGTAAGTCACAGACGCTCGCTCTTGGCTGCATTCGATTCAGCTCGTGGCAGCCAGTCTAAAAAACACTATCTTGGACTTCTCTGCATGTTTCCCAGGCGAGCAATTGGCAGCATGTTCAGAACCATGTTTCTGTGAATAACTCCTGAACCGTAAGTCACAGACGCTCGCTCTTGGCTGCATTCGATTCAGCTCGTGGCAGCCAGTCTAAAAAACACTATCTTGGACTTCTCTGCATGTTTCCCAGGCGAGCAATTGGCAGCATGTTCAGAACCATGTTTCTGTGAATAACTCCTGAACCGTAAGTCACAGACGCTCGCTCTTGGCTGCATTCGATTCAGCTCGTGGCAGCCAGTCTAAAAAACACTATCTTGGACTTCTCTGCATGTTTCCCAGGCGAGCAATTGGCAGCATGTTCAGAACCATGTTTCTGTGAATAACTCCTGAACCGTAAGTCACAGACGCTCGCTCTTGGCTGCATTCGATTCAGCTCGTGGCAGCCAGTCTAAAAAACACTATCTTGGACTTCTCTGCATGTTTCCCAGGCGAGCAATTGGCAGCATGTTCAGAACCATGTTTCTGAGGCTAATTCCTTAACCGTAAGTCCTAGACGCTCGATCTTGGCGGCATTTGTCTCAGCGCCTGGCAATTAGTATAGGAGCACTGTGTTTGACTTCTCTGGATGTTTCCCAGGCGAGTTATTGACAAGTAAATCCTAGACGCTCGATCTTGGTTATTTTCGCTTTCGCGGCTGGCAGTAAAAGAACCATGTTTCTGTGAATAACTCCTGAACCGTAAGTCCTAGACGCTCGCTCTTGGCTGCATTCGATTCAGCTCGTGGCAGCCAGTCTAAAAAACACTATCTTGGACTTCTCTGCATGTTTCCCAGGCGAGCAATTGGCAGCATGTTCAGAACCATGTTTCTGTGAATAACTCCTGAACCGTAAGTCACAGACGCTCGCTCTTGGCTGCATTCGATTCAGCTCGTGGCAGCCAGTCTAAAAAACACTATCTTGGACTTCTCTGCATGTTTCCCAGGCGAGCAATTGGCAGCATGTTCAGAACCATGTTTCTGTGAATAACTCCTGAACCGTAAGTCCTAGACGCTCGCTCTTGGCTGCATTCGATTCAGCTCGTGGCAGCCAGTCTAAAAAACACTATCTTGGACTTCTCTGCATGTTTCCCAGGCGAGCAATTGGCAGCATGTTCAGAACCATGTTTCTGTGAATAACTCCTGAACCGTAAGTCCTAGACGCTCGCTCTTGGCTGCATTCGATTCAGCTCGTGGCAGCCAGTCTAAAAAACACTATCTTGGACTTCTCTGCATGTTTCCCAGGCGAGCAATTGGCAGCATGTTCAGAACCATGTTTCTGAGGCTAATTCCTTAACCGTAAGTCCTAGACGCTCGATCTTGGCGGCATTCGTCTCAGCGCCTGGCAATTAGTATAGGAGCACTGTGTTTGACTTCTCTGGATGTTTCCCAGGCGAGTTATTGACATGTAAATCCTAGACGCTCGATCTTGGTTATTTTCGCTTTCGCGGCTGGCAGTAAAAGAACCATGTTTCTGTGAATAACTCCTGAACCGTAAGTCCTAGACGCTCGCTCTTGGCTGCATTCGATTCAGCTCGTGGCAGCCAGTCTAAAAAACACTATCTTGGACTTCTCTGCATGTTTCCCAGGCGAGCAATTGGCAGCATGTTCAGAACCATGTTTCTGTGAATAACTCCTGAACCGTAAGTCACAGACGCTCGCTCTTGGCTGCATTCGTTTCAGCTCGTGGCAGCCAGTCTAAAAAACACTATCTTGGACTTCTCTGCATGTTTCCCAGGCGAGCAATTGGCAGCATGTTCAGAACCATGTTTCTGTGAATAACTCCTGAACCGTAAGTCCTAGACGCTCGCTCTTGGCTGCATTCGATTCAGCTCGTGGCAGCCAGTCTAAAAAACACTATCTTGGACTTCTCTGCATGTTTCCCAGGCGAGCAATTGGCAGCATGTTCAGAACCATGTTTCTGAGGCTAATTCCTTAACCGTCAGTCCTAGACGCTCGATCTTGGCGGCATTCGTCTCAGCGCCTGGCAATTAGTATAGGAGCACTGTGTTTGACTTCTCTGGATGTTTCCCAGGCGAGTTATTGACAAGTAAATCCTAGACGCTCGATCTTGGCTATTTTCGCTTTCGCGGCTGGCAGTAAAAGAACCATGTTTCTGTGAATAACTCCTGAACCGTAAGTCCTAGATGCTCGCTCTTGGCTGCATTCGATTCAGCTCGTGGCAGCCAGTCTAAAAAACACTATCTTGGACTTCTCTGCATGTTTTCCAGGCGAGCAATTGGCAGCATGTTCAGAACCATGTTTCTGTGAATAACTCCTGAACCGTAAGTCCTAGACGCTCGCTCTTGGCTGCATTCGATTCAGCTCGTGGCAGCCAGTCTAAAAAACACTATCTTGGACTTCTCTGCATGTTTCCCAGGCGAGCAATTGGCAGCATGTTCAGAACCATGTTTCTGAGGCTAATTCCTTAACTGTAAGTCCTAGACGCTCGATCTTGGCGGCATTCGTCTCAGCGCCTGGCAATTAGTATAGGAGCATTGTGTTTGACTTCTCTGGATGTTTCCCAGGCGAGTTATTGACAAGTAAATCCTAGACGCTCGATCTTGGTTATTTTCGCTTTCGCGGCTGGCAGTAAAAGAACCATGTTTCTGTGAATAACTCCTGAACCGTAAGTCCTAGACGCTCGCTCTTGGCTGCATTCGATTCAGCTCGTGGCAGCCAGTCTAAAAAACACTATCTTGGACTTCTCTGCATGTTTCCCAGGCGAGCAATTGGCAGCATGTTCAGAACCATGTTTCTGTGAATAACTCCTGAACCGTAAGTCACAGACGCTCGCTCTTGGCTGCATTCGATTCAGCTCGTGGCAGCCAGTCTAAAAAACACTATCTTGGACTTCTCTGCATGTTTCCCAGGCGAGCAATTGGCAGCATGTTCAGAACCATGTTTCTGTGAATAACTCCTGAACCGTAAGTCCTAGACGCTCGCTCTTGGCTGCATTCGATTCAGCTCGTGGCAGCCAGTCTAAAAAACACTATCTTGGACTTCTCTGCATGTTTCCCAGGCGAGCAATTGGCAGCATGTTCAGAACCATGTTTCTGAGGCTAATTCCTTAACCGTAAGTCCTAGACGCTCGATCTTGGCGGCATTCGTCTCAGCGCCTGGCAATTAGTATAGGAGCACTGTGTTTGACTTCTCTGGATGTTTCCCAGGCGAGTTATTGACAAGTAAATCCTAGACGCTCGATCTTGGTTATTTTTGCTTTCGCGGCTGGCAGTAAAAGAACCATGTTTCTGTGAATAACTCCTGAACCGTAAGTCCTAGACGCTCGCTCTTGGCTGCATTCGATTCAGCTCGTGGCAGCCAGTCTAAAAAACACTATCTTGGACTTCTCTGCATGTTTCCCAGGCGAGCAATTGGCAGCATGTTCAGAACCATGTTTCTGTGAATAACTCCTGAACCGTAAGTCCTAGACGCTCGCTCTTGGCTGCATTCGATTCAGCTCGTGGCAGCCAGTCTAAAAAACACTATCTTGGACTTCTCTGCATGTTTCCTAGGCGAGCAATTGGCAGCATGTTCAGAACCATGTTTCTGTGAATAACTCCTGAACCGTAAGTCCTAGACGCTCGCTCTTGGCTGCATTCGATTCAGCTCGTGGCAGCCAGTCTAAAAAACACTATCTTGGACTTCTCTGCATGTTTCCCAGGCGAGCAATTGGCAGCATGTTCAGAACCATGTTTCTGAGGCTAATTCCTTAACCGTAAGTCCTAGACGCTCGATCTTGGCGGCATTCGTCTCAGCGCCTGGCAATTAGTATAGGAGCACTGTGTTTGACTTCTCTGGATGTTTCCCAGGCGAGTTATTGACAAGTAAATCCTAGACGCTCGATCTTGGTTATTTTCGCTTTCGCGGCTGGCAGTAAAAGAACCATGTTTCTGTGAATAACTCCTGAACCGTAAGCCCAAGACGCTCGCTCTTGGCTGCATTCGATTCAGCTCGTGGCAGCCAGTCTAAAAAACACTATCTTGGACTTCTCTGCATGTTTCCCAGGCGAGCAATTGGCAGCATGTTCAGAACCATGTTTCTGTGAATAACTCCTGAACCGTAAGTCACAGACGCTCGCTCTTGGCTGCATTCGATTCAGCTCATGGCAGCCAGTCTAAAAAACACTATCTTGGACTTCTCTGCATGTTTCCCAGGCGAGCAATTGGCAGCATGTTCAGAACCATGTTTCTGTGAATAACTCCTGAACCGTAAGTCCTAGACGCTCGCTCTTGGCTGCATTCGATTCAGCTCGTGGCAGCCAGTCTAAAAAACACTATCTTGGACTTCTCTGCATGTTTCCCAGGCGAGCAATTGGCAGCATGTTCAGAACCATGTTTCTGAGGCTAATTCCTTAACCGTAAGTCCTAGACGCTCGATCTTGGCGGCATTCGTCTCAGCGCCTGGCAATTAGTATAGGAGCACTGTGTTTGACTTCTCTGGATGTTTCCCAGGCGAGTTATTGACAAGTAAATCCTAGACGCTCGATCTTGGTTATTTTCGCTTTCGCGGCTGGCAGTAAAAGAACCATGTTTCTGTGAATAACCTCCTGAACCGTAAGCCCAAGACGCTCGCTCTTGGCTGCATTCGATTCAGCTCGTGGCAGCCAGTCTAAAAAACACTATCTTGGACTTCTCTGCATGTTTCCCAGGCGAGCAATTGGCAGCATGTTCAGAACCATGTTTCTGTGAATAACTCCTGAACCGTAAGTCACAGACGCTCGCTCTTGGCTGCATTCGATTCAGCTCGTGGCAGCCAGTCTAAAAAACACTATCTTGGACTTCTCTGCATGTTTCCCAGGCGAGCAATTGGCAGCATGTTCAGAACCATGTTTCTGTGAATAACTCCTGAACCGTAAGTCCTAGACGCTCGCTCTTGGCTGCATTCGATTCAGCTCGTGGCAGCCAGTCTAAAAAACACTATCTTGGACTTCTCTGCATGTTTCCCAGGCGAGCAATTGGCAGCATGTTCAGAACCATGTTTCTGAGGCTAATTCCTTAACCGTAAGTCCTAGACGCTCGATCTTGGCGGCATTCGTCTCAGCGCCTGGCAATTAGTATAGGAGCACTGTGTTTGACTTCTCTGGATGTTTCCCAGGCGAGTTATTGACAAGTAAATCCTAGACGCTCGATCTTGGTTATTTTCGCTTTCGCGGCTGGCAGTAAAAGAACCATGTTTCTGTGAATAACTCCTGAACCGTAAGTCCTAGACGCTCGCTCTTGGCTGCATTCGATTCAGCTCGTGGCAGCCAGTCTAAAAAACACTATCTTGGACTTCTCTGCATGTTTCCCAGGCGAGCAATTGGCAGCATGTTCAGAACCATGTTTCTGTGAATAACTCCTGAACCGTAAGTCACAGACGCTCGCTCTTGGCTGCATTCGATTCAGCTCGTGGCAGCCAGTCTAAAAAACACTATCTTGGACTTCTCTGCATGTTTCCCAGGCGAGCAATTGGCAGCATGTTCAGAACCATGTTTCTGTGAATAACTCCTGAACCGTAAGTCTAGACGCTCGCTCTTGGCTGCATTCGATTCAGCTCGTGGCAGCCAGTCTAAAAAACACTATCTTGGACTTCTCTGCATGTTTCCCAGGCGAGCAATTGGCAGCATGTTCAGAACCATGTTTCTGTGAATAACTCCTGAACCGTAAGTCCTAGACGCTCGCTCTTGGCTGCATTCGATTCAGCTCGTGGCAGCCAGTCTAAAAAACACTATCTTGGACTTCTCTGCATGTTTCCCAGGCGAGCAATTGGCAGCATGTTCAGAACCATGTTTCTGAGGCTAATTCCTTAACCGTAAGTCCTAGACGCTCGATCTTGGCGGCATTCGTCTCAGCGCCTGGCAATTAGTATAGGAGCACTGTGTTTGACTTCTCTGGATGTTTCCCAGGCGAGTTATTGACAAGTAAATCCTAGACGCTCGATCTTGGTTATTTTCGCTTTCGCGGCTGGCAGTAAAAGAACCATGTTTCTGTGAATAACTCTTGAACCGTAAGTCACAGACGCTCGCTCTTGGCTGCATTCGATTCAGCTCGTGGCAGCCAGTCTAAAAAACACTATCTTGGACTTCTCTGCATGTTTCCCAGGCGAGCAATTGGTAGCATGTTCAGAACCATGTTTCTGTGAATAACTCCTGAACCGTAAGTCACAGACGCTCGCTCTTGGCTGCATTCGATTCAGCTCGTGGCAGCCAGTCTAAAAAACACTATCTTGGACTTCTCTGCATGTTTCCCAGGCGAGCAATTGGCAGCATGTTCAGAACCATGTTTCTGTGAATAACTCCTGAACCGTAAGTCACAGACGCTCGCTCTTGGCTGCATTCGATTCAGCTCGTGGCAGCCAGTCTAAAAAACACTATCTTGGACTTCTCTGCATGTTTCCCAGGCGAGCAATTGGCAGCATGTTCAGAACCATGTTTCTGTGAATAACTCCTGAACCGTAAGTCCTAGACGCTCGCTCTTGGCTGCATTCGATTCAGCTCGTGGCAGCCAGTCTAAAAAACACTATCTTGGACTTCTCTGCATGTTTCCCAGGCGAGCAATTGGCAGCATGTTCAGAACCATGTTTCTGAGGCTAATTCCTTAACCGTAAGTCCTAGACGCTCGATCTTGGCGGCATTCGTCTCAGCGCCTGGCAATTAGTATAGGAGCACTGTGTTTGACTTCTCTGGATGTTTCCCAGGCGAGTTATTGACAAGTAAATCCTAGACGCTCGATCTTGGTTATTTTCGCTTTCGCGGCTGGCAGTAAAAGAACCATGTTTCTGTGAATAACTCCTGAACCGTAAGTCCTAGACGCTCGCTCTTGGCTGCATTCGATTCAGCTCGTGGCAGCCAGTCTAAAAAACACTATCTTGGACTTCTCTGCATGTTTCCCAGGCGAGCAATTGGCAGCATGTTCAGAACCATGTTTCTGTGAATAACTCCTGAACCGTAAGTCACAGACGCTCGCTCTTGGCTGCATTCGATTCAGCTCGTGGCAGCCAGTCTAAAAAACACTATCTTGGACTTCTCTGCATGTTTCCCAGGCGAGCAATTGGCAGCATGTTCAGAACCATGTTTCTGTGAATAACTCCTGAACCGTAAGTCCTAGACGCTCGCTCTTGGCTGCATTCGATTCAGCTCGTGGCAGCCAGTCTAAAAAACACTATCTTGGACTTCTCTGCATGTTTCCCAGGCGAGCAATTGGCAGCATGTTCAGAACCATGTTTCTGTGAATAACTCCTGAACCGTAAGTCCTAGACGCTCGCTCTTGGCTGCATTCGATTCAGCTCGTGGCAGCCAGTCTAAAAAACACTATCTTGGACTTCTCTGCATGTTTCCCAGGCGAGCAATTGGCAGCATGTTCAGAACCATGTTTCTGAGGCTAATTCCTTAACCGTAAGTCCTAGACGCTCGATCTTGGCGGCATTCGTCTCAGCGCCTGGCAATTAGTATAGGAGCACTGTGTTTGACTTCTCTGGATGTTTCCCAGGCGAGTTATTGACAAGTAAATCCTAGACGCTCGATCTTGGTTATTTTCGCTTTCGCGGCTGGCAGTAAAAGAACCATGTTTCTGTGAATAACTCCTGAACCGTAAGTCCTAGACGCTCGCTCTTGGCTGCATTCGATTCAGCTCGTGGCAGCCAGTCTAAAAAACACTATCTTGGACTTCTCTGCATGTTTCCCAGGCGAGCAATTGGCAGCATGTTCAGAACCATGTTTCTGTGAATAACTCCTGAACCGTAAGTCACAGACGCTCGCTCTTGGCTGCATTCGATTCAGCTCGTGGCAGCCAGTCTAAAAAACACTATCTTGGACTTCTCTGCATGTTTCCCAGGCGAGCAATTGGCAGCATGTTCAGAACCATGTTTCTGAGGCTAATTCCTTAACCGTAAGTCCTAGACGCTCGATCTTGGCGGCATTCGTCTCAGCGCCTGGCAATTAGTATAGGAGCACTGTGTTTGACTTCTCTGGATGTTTCCCAGGCGAGTTATTGACAAGTAATCCTAGACGCTCGATCTTGGTTATTTTCGCTTTCGCGGCTGGCAGTAAAAGAACCATGTTTCTGTGAATAACTCCTGAACCGTAAGTCCTAGACGCTCGCTCTTGGCTGCATTCGATTCAGCTCGTGGCAGCCAGTCTAAAAAACACTATCTTGGACTTCTCTGCATGTTTCCCAGGCGAGCAATTGGCAGCATGTTCAGAACCATGTTTCTGTGAATAACTCCTGAACCGTAAGTCACAGACGCTCGCTCTTGGCTGCATTCGATTCAGCTCGTGGCAGCCAGTCTAAAAAACACTATCTTGGACTTCTCTGCATGTTTCCCAGGCGAGCAATTGGCAGCATGTTCAGAACCATGTTTCTGTGAATAACTCCTGAACCGTAAGTCACAGACGCTCGCTCTTGGCTGCATTCGATTCAGCTCGTGGCAGCCAGTCTAAAAAACACTATCTTGGACTTCTCTGCATGTTCCTAAGGGAAATGTTTCTAAAGCTAATTCTTGAACCGTAAGTCCTAGACGCTCGATCTTGGCGGCATTCGTCTCAGCGCCTGGCAATTAGTATAGGAGCACTGTGTTTGACTTCTCTGGATGTTTCCCAGGCGAGTTATTGACAAGTAAATCCTAGACGCTCGATCTTGGTTATTTTCGCTTTCGCGGCTGGCAGTAAAAGAACCATGTTTCTGTGAATAACTCTTGAACCGTAAGTCACAGACGCTCGCTCTTGGCTGCATTCGATTCAGCTCGTGGCAGCCAGTCTAAAAAACACTATCTTGGACTTCTCTGCATGTTTCCCAGGCGAGCAATTGGCAGCATGTTCAGAACCATGTTTCTGTGAATAACTCCTGAACCGTAAGTCACAGACGCTCGCTCTTGGCTGCATTCGATTCAGCTCGTGGCAGCCAGTCTAAAAAACACTATCTTGGACTTCTCTGCATGTTTCCCAGGCGAGCAATTGGCAGCATGTTCAGAACCATGTTTCTGTGAATAACTCCTGAACCGTAAGTCACAGACGCTCGCTCTTGGCTGCATTCGATTCAGCTCGTGGCAGCCAGTCTAAAAAACACTATCTTGGACTTCTCTGCATGTTTCCCAGGCGAGCAATTGGCAGCATGTTCAGAACCATGTTTCTGTGAATAACTCCTGAACCGTAAGTCACAGACGCTCGCTCTTGGCTGCATTCGATTCAGCTCGTGGCAGCCAGTCTAAAAAACACTATCTTGGACTTCTCTGCATGTTTCCCAGGCGAGCAATTGGCAGCATGTTCAGAACCATGTTTCTGTGAATAACTCCTGAACCGTAAGTCACAGACGCTCGCTCTTGGCTGCATTCGATTCAGCTCGTGGCAGCCAGTCTAAAAAACACTATCTTGGACTTCTCTGCATGTTTCCCAGGCGAGCAATTGGCAGCATGTTCAGAACCATGTTTCTGTGAATAACTCCTGAACCGTAAGTCACAGACGCTCGCTCTTGGCTGCATTCGATTCAGCTCGTGGCAGCCAGTCTAAAAAACACTATCTTGGACTTCTCTGCATGTTTCCCAGGCGAGCAATTGGCAGCATGTTCAGAACCATGTTTCTGTGAATAACTCCTGAACCGTAAGTCACAGACGCTCGCTCTTGGCTGCATTCGATTCAGCTCGTGGCAGCCAGTCTAAAAAACACTATCTTGGACTTCTCTGCATGTTTCCCAGGCGAGCAATTGGCAGCATGTTCAGAACCATGTTTCTGTGAATAACTCCTGAACCGTAAGTCACAGACGCTCGCTCTTGGCTGCATTCGATTCAGCTCGTGGCAGCCAGTCTAAAAAACACTATCTTGGACTTCTCTGCATGTTCCTAAGGGAAATGTTTCTAAAGCTAATTCTTGAACCGTAAGTCCTAGACGCTCGATCTTGGCGGCATTCGTCTCAGCGCCTGGCAATTAGTATAGGAGCACTGTGTTTGACTTCTCTGGATGTTTCCCAGGCGAGTTATTGACAAGTAAATCCTAGACGCTCGATCTTGGTTATTTTCGCTTTCGCGGCTGGCAGTAAAAGAACCATGTTTCTGTGAATAACTCTTGAACCGTAAGTCACAGACGCTCGCTCTTGGCTGCATTCGATTCAGCTCGTGGCAGCCAGTCTAAAAAACACTATCTTGGACTTCTCTGCATGTTTCCCAGGCGAGCAATTGGCAGCATGTTCAGAACCATGTTTCTGTGAATAACTCCTGAACCGTAAGTCACAGACGCTCGCTCTTGGCTGCATTCGATTCAGCTCGTGGCAGCCAGTCTAAAAAACACTATCTTGGACTTCTCTGCATGTTTCCCAGGCGAGCAATTGGCAGCATGTTCAGAACCATGTTTCTGAGGCTAATTCCTTAACCGTAAGTCCTAGACGCTCGATCTTGGCGGCATTCGTCTCAGCGCCTGGCAATTAGTATAGGAGCACTGTGTTTGACTTCTCTGGATGTTTCCCAGGCGAGTTATTGACAAGTAAATCCTAGACGCTCGATCTTGGTTATTTTCGCTTTCGCGGCTGGCAGTAAAAGAACCATGTTTCTGTGAATAACTCCTGAACCGTAAGTCCTAGACGCTCGCTCTTGGCTGCATTCGATTCAGCTCGTGGCAGCCAGTCTAAAAAACACTATCTTGGACTTCTCTGCATGTTTCCCAGGCGAGCAATTGGCAGCATGTTCAGAACCATGTTTCTGTGAATAACTCCTGAACCGTAAGTCACAGACGCTCGCTCTTGGCTGCATTCGATTCAGCTCGTGGCAGCCAGTCTAAAAAACACTATCTTGGACTTCTCTGCATGTTTCCCAGGCGAGCAATTGGCAGCATGTTCAGAACCATGTTTCTGTGAATAACTCCTGAACCGTAAGTCCTAGACGCTCGCTCTTGGCTGCATTCGATTCAGCTCGTGGCAGCCAGTCTAAAAAACACTATCTTGGACTTCTCTGCATGTTTCCCAGGCGAGCAATTGGCAGCATGTTCAGAACCATGTTTCTGATGCTAATTCCTTAACCGTAAGTCCTAGACGCTCGATCTTGGCGGCATTCGTCTCAGCGCCTGGCAATTAGTATAGGAGCACTGTGTTTGACTTCTCTGGATGTTTCCCAGGCGAGTTATTGACAAGTAAATCCTAGACGCTCGATCTTGGTTATTTTCGCTTTCGCGGCTGGCAGTAAAAGAACCATGTTTCTGTGAATAACTCCTGAACCGTAAGTCCTAGACGCTCGCTCTTGGCTGCATTCGATTCAGCTCGTGGCAGCCAGTCTAAAAAACACTATCTTGGACTTCTCTGCATGTTTCCCAGGCGAGCAATTGGCAGCATGTTCAGAACCATGTTTCTGTGAATAACTCCTGAACCGTAAGTCACAGACGCTCGCTCTTGGCTGCATTCGATTCAGCTCGTGGCAGCCAGTCTAAAAAACACTATCTTGGACTTCTCTGCATGTTTCCCAGGCGAGCAATTGGCAGCATGTTCAGAACCATGTTTCTGTGAATAACTCCTGAACCGTAAGTCACAGACGCTCGCTCTTGGCTGCATTCGATTCAGCTCGTGGCAGCCAGTCTAAAAAACACTATCTTGGACTTCTCTGCATGTTTCCCAGGCGAGCAATTGGCAGCATGTTCAGAACCATGTTTCTGTGAATAACTCCTGAACCGTAGTCACAGACGCTCGCTCTTGGCTGCATTCGATTCAGCTCGTGGCAGCCAGTCTAAAAAACACTATCTTGGACTTCTCTGCATGTTTCCCAGGCGAGCAATTGGCAGCATGTTCAGAACCATGTTTCTGTGAATAACTCCTGAACCGTAAGTCACAGACGCTCGCTCTTGGCTGCATTCGATTCAGCTCGTGGCAGCCAGTCTAAAAAACACTATCTTGGACTTCTCTGCATGTTTCCCAGGCGAGCAATTGGCAGCATGTTCAGAACCATGTTTCTGTGAATAACTCCTGAACCGTAAGTCACAGACGCTCGCTCTTGGCTGCATTCGATTCAGCTCGTGGCAGCCAGTCTAAAAAACACTATCTTGGACTTCTCTGCATGTTCCTAAGGAAGGAAATGTTTCTAAGCTAATTCTTGAACCGTAAGTCCTAGACGCTCGATCTTGGCGGCATTCGTCTCAGCGCCTGGCAATTAGTATAGGAGCACTGTGTTTGACTTCTCTGGATGTTTCCCAGGCGAGTTATTGACAAGTAAATCCTAGACGCTCGATCTTGGTTATTTTCGCTTTCGCGGCTGGCAGTAAAAGAACCATGTTTCTGTGAATAACTCCTGAACCGTAAGTCCTAGACGCTCGCTCTTGGCTGCATTCGATTCAGCTCGTGGCAGCCAGTCTAAAAAACACTATCTTGGACTTCTCTGCATGTTTCCCAGGCGAGCAATTGGCAGCATGTTCAGAACCATGTTTCTGTGAATAACTCCTGAACCGTAAGTCACAGACGCTCGCTCTTGGCTGCATTCGATTCAGCTCGTGGCAGCCAGTCTAAAAAACACTATCTTGGACTTCTCTGCATGTTTCCCAGGCGAGCAATTGGCAGCATGTTCAGAACCATGTTTCTGTGAATAACTCCTGAACCGTAAGTCCTAGACGCTCGCTCTTGGCTGCATTCGATTCAGCTCGTGGCAGCCAGTCTAAAAAACACTATCTTGGACTTCTCTGCATGTTTCCCAGGCGAGCAATTGGCAGCATGTTCAGAACCATGTTTCTGATGCTAATTCCTTAACCGTAAGTCCTAGACGCTCGATCTTGGCGGCATTCGTCTCAGCGCCTGGCAATTAGTATAGGAGCACTGTGTTTGACTTCTCTGGATGTTTCCCAGGCGAGTTATTGACAAGTAAATCCTAGACGCTCGATCTTGGTTATTTTCGCTTTCGCGGCTGGCAGTAAAAGAACCATGTTTCTGTGAATAACTCCTGAACCGTAAGTCCTAGACGCTCGCTCTTGGCTGCATTCGATTCAGCTCGTGGCAGCCAGTCTAAAAAACACTATCTTGGACTTCTCTGCATGTTTCCCAGGCGAGCAATTGGCAGCATGTTCAGAACCATGTTTCTGTGAATAACTCCTGAACCGTAAGTCACAGACGCTCGCTCTTGGCTGCATTCGATTCAGCTCGTGGCAGCCAGTCTAAAAAACACTATCTTGGACTTCTCTGCATGTTTCCCAGGCGAGCAATTGGCAGCATGTTCAGAACCATGTTTCTGTGAATAACTCCTGAACCGTAAGTCACAGACGCTCGCTCTTGGCTGCATTCGATTCAGCTCGTGGCAGCCAGTCTAAAAAACACTATCTTGGACTTCTCTGCATGTTTCCCAGGCGAGCAATTGGCAGCATGTTCAGAACCATGTTTCTGTGAATAACTCCTGAACCGTAAGTCACAGACGCTCGCTCTTGGCTGCATTCGATTCAGCTCGTGGCAGCCAGTCTAAAAAACACTATCTTGGACTTCTCTGCATGTTTCCCAGGCGAGCAATTGGCAGCATGTTCAGAACCATGTTTCTGTGAATAACTCCTGAACCGTAAGTCACAGACGCTCGCTCTTGGCTGCATTCGATTCAGCTCGTGGCAGCCAGTCTAAAAAACACTATCTTGGACTTCTCTGCATGTTTCCCAGGCGAGCAATTGGCAGCATGTTCAGAACCATGTTTCTGTGAATAACTCCTGAACCGTAAGTCACAGACGCTCGCTCTTGGCTGCATTCGATTCAGCTCGTGGCAGCCAGTCTAAAAAACACTATCTTGGACTTCTCTGCATGTTTCCCAGGCGAGCAATTGGCAGCATGTTCAGAACCATGTTTCTGTGAATAACTCCTGAACCGTAAGTCACAGACGCTCGCTCTTGGCTGCATTCGATTCAGCTCGTGGCAGCCAGTCTAAAAAACACTATCTTGGACTTCTCTGCATGTTTCCCAGGCGAGCAATTGGCAGCATGTTCAGAACCATGTTTCTGAGGCTAATTCCTTAACCGTAAGTCCTAGACGCTCGATCTTGGCGGCATTCGTCTCAGCGCCTGGCAATTAGTATAGGAGCACTGTGTTTGACTTCTCTGGATGTTTCCCAGGCGAGTTATTGACAAGTAAATCCTAGACGCTCGATCTTGGTTATTTTCGCTTTCGCGGCTGGCAGTAAAAGAACCATGTTTCTGTGAATAACTCCTGAACCGTAAGTCCTAGACGCTCGCTCTTGGCTGCATTCGATTCAGCTCGTGGCAGCCAGTCTAAAAAACACTATCTTGGACTTCTCTGCATGTTTCCAGGCGAGCAATTGGCAGCATGTTCAGAACCATGTTTCTGTGAATAACTCCTGAACCGTAAGTCACAGACGCTCGCTCTTGGCTGCATTCGATTCAGCTCGTGGCAGCCAGTCTAAAAAACACTATCTTGGACTTCTCTGCATGTTTCCCAGGCGAGCAATTGGCAGCATGTTCAGAACCATGTTTCTGTGAATAACTCCTGAACCGTAAGTCCTAGACGCTCGCTCTTGGCTGCATTCGATTCAGCTCGTGGCAGCCAGTCTAAAAAACACTATCTTGGACTTCTCTGCATGTTTCCCAGGCGAGCAATTGGCAGCATGTTCAGAACCATGTTTCTGATGCTAATTCCTTAACCGTAAGTCCTAGACGCTCGATCTTGGCGGCATTCGTCTCAGCGCCTGGCAATTAGTATAGGAGCACTGTGTTTGACTTCTCTGGATGTTTCCCAGGCGAGTTATTGACAAGTAAATCCTAGACGCTCGATCTTGGTTATTTTCGCTTTCGCGGCTGGCAGTAAAAGAACCATGTTTCTGTGAATAACTCCTGAACCGTAAGTCCTAGACGCTCGCTCTTGGCTGCATTCGATTCAGCTCGTGGCAGCCAGTCTAAAAAACACTATCTTGGACTTCTCTGCATGTTTCCCAGGCGAGCAATTGGCAGCATGTTCAGAACCATGTTTCTGTGAATAACTCCTGAACCGTAAGTCACAGACGCTCGCTCTTGGCTGCATTCGATTCAGCTCGTGGCAGCCAGTCTAAAAAACACTATCTTGGACTTCTCTGCATGTTTCCCAGGCGAGCAATTGGCAGCATGTTCAGAACCATGTTTCTGTGAATAACTCCTGAACCGTAAGTCACAGACGCTCGCTCTTGGCTGCATTCGATTCAGCTCGTGGCAGCCAGTCTAAAAAACACTATCTTGGACTTCTCTGCATGTTTCCCAGGCGAGCAATTGGCAGCATGTTCAGAACCATGTTTCTGTGAATAACTCCTGAACCGTAAGTCACAGACGCTCGCTCTTGGCTGCATTCGATTCAGCTCGTGGCAGCCAGTCTAAAAAACACTATCTTGGACTTCTCTGCATGTTTCCCAGGCGAGCAATTGGCAGCATGTTCAGAACCATGTTTCTGTGAATAACTCCTGAACCGTAAGTCACAGACGCTCGCTCTTGGCTGCATTCGATTCAGCTCGTGGCAGCCAGTCTAAAAAACACTATCTTGGACTTCTCTGCATGTTTCCCAGGCGAGCAATTGGCAGCATGTTCAGAACCATGTTTCTGTGAATAACTCCTGAACCGTAAGTCACAGACGCTCGCTCTTGGCTGCATTCGATTCAGCTCGTGGCAGCCAGTCTAAAAAACACTATCTTGGACTTCTCTGCATGTTTCCCAGGCGAGCAATTGGCAGCATGTTCAGAACCATGTTTCTGTGAATAACTCCTGAACCGTAAGTCACAGCCGCTCGCTCTTGGCTGCATTCGATTCAGCTCGTGGCAGCCAGTCTAAAAAACACTATCTTGGACTTCTCTGCATGTTTCCCAGGCGAGCAATTGGCAGCATGTTCAGAACCATGTTTCTGTGATAACTCCTGAACCGTAAGTCCTAGACGCTCGCTCTTGGCTGCATTCGATTCAGCTCGTGGCAGCCAGTCTAAAAACACTATCTTGGACTTCTCTGCATGTTTCCCAGGCGAGCAATTGGCAGCATGTTCAGAACCATGTTTCTGATGCTAATTCCTTAACCGTAAGTCCTAGACGCTCGATCTTGGCGGCATTCGTCTCAGCGCCTGGCAATTAGTATAGGAGCACTGTGTTGGACTTCTCTGGATGTTTCCAGGCGAGTTATTGACAAGTAAATCCTAGACGCTCGATCTTGGTTATTTTCG
>NW_027462312.1:0-41690 GCF_050947455.1 Rhinoderma darwinii
TGACCCTTTTTATTGGCAGATGCCTGCCGGGGTTCTTCCATACATAGATGTAAAAGCAACAAAGCAATGGCTTTTGACAAGCACTCCAAAAATTGACCCTTTTTATTGGCAGATGCCTGCCGGGGTTCTTCCATACATGGATGTAAAAGCAACAAGCAATGGCTTTTGACAAGCCCTCCAAAAATGTACCCTTTTAATTGGCAGATGCCTGCCGGGGTTCTTCCATACATAGATGTAAAAGCAACAAGCAATGGCTTTTGACAAGCCCTCCAAAAATTGACCCTTTTTAGTGGCAGATGCCTGCCGGGGTTCTTCCATACATGGATGTAAAAGCAACAAGCAATGGCTTTTGACAAGCCCTCCAAAAATTGACCCTTTTTAGTGGCAGATGCCTGCCGGGGTTCTTCCATAGATAGATGTAAAAGCAACAAGCAATGGCTTTTGATAAGCCCTCCAAAAATTGACCCTTTTTATTGGCGATGCCTGCTGGGGTTCTTCCATACATGGATGTAAAAGCAACAAGCAATGGCTTTTGACAAGCCCTCCAAAAATGTACCCTTTTTTTGGCAAATGCCTGCCGGGGTTCTTCCATACATAGATGTAAAAGCAACAAGCAATGGCTTTTGACAAGCCCTCCAAAAATTTACCCCTTTTATTGGCAGATGTCTGCCGGGGTTCTTCCATACATGAATGTAAAAGCAACTAGCAATGGCTTTTCACAAGCCCTCCAAAAATTGACCCTTTCTATTGGCAGATGCCTGCCGGGGTTCTTCCATACATGAATGTAAAAGCAACAAGCAATGGCTTTTGACAAGCCCTCCAAAAATTGACCCTTTTTTTGGCAGATGCCTGCCGGGGTTCTTCCATAGATAGATGTAAAAGCAACAAGCAATGGCTTTTGACAAGCCCTCCAAAAATTGACCCTTTTTATTGGCAGATGCCTGCCGGGGTTCTTCCATACATGGATGTAAAAGCAACAAGCAATGGCTTTTGACAAGCCCTCCAAAAATTTACCCTTTTTTTGGCAGATGCCTGCCGGGGTTCTTCCATACATGAATGTAAAAGCAACAAGCAATGGCTTTTCACAAGCCCTCCAAAAATTGACCCTTTTTATTGGCAGATGCCTGCCGGGGTTCTTCCATACATAGATGTAAAAGCAACAAGCAATGGCTTTTGACAAGCCCTCCAAAAATTGACCCTTTTTATTAGCAGATGCCTGCCGGGGTTCTTCCATACATGGATGTAAAAGCAACAAGCAATGACTTTTGACAAGCCCTCCAAAAATGTACCCTTTTTTTGGCAGATGCCTGCCGGGGTTCTTCCATACATAGATGTAAAAGCAACAAGCAATGGCTTTTGACAAGCCCTCCAAAAATTGACCCTTTTTAGTGGCAGATGCCTGCCGGGGTTCTTCCATACATGGATGTAAAAGCAACAAGCAATGGCTTTTGACAAGCCCTCCAAAAATTTACCCTTTTTTTGGCAAATGCCTGCCGGGTTTCTTCCATACATAGATGTAAAAGCAACAAGCAATGGCTTTTGACAAGCCCTCCAAAAATTTACCCTTTTTTTGGCAGATGCCTGCCGGGGTTCTTCCATAGATAGATGTAAAAGCAACAAGCAATGGCTTTTGACAAGCCCTCCAAAAATTTACCCTTTTTTTGGCAGATGCCTGCCGGGGTTCTTCCATAGATAGATGTAAAAGCAACAAGCAATGGCTTTTGACAAGCCCTCCAAAAATGTACCCTTTTAATTGGCAGATGCCTGCCGGGGTTCTTCCATACATAGATGTAAAAGCAACAAGCAATGGCTTTTGACAAGCCCTCCAAAAATGTACCCTTTTTTTGGCAAATGCCTGCCGGGGTTCTTCCATACATAGATGTAAAAGCAACAAGCAATGGCTTTTGACAAGCCCTCCAAAAATTTACCCCTTTTATTGGCAGATGTCTGCCGGGGTTCTTCCATACATGAATGTAAAAGCAACTAGCAATGGCTTTTCACAAGCCCTCCAAAAATTGACCCTTTCTATTGGCAGATGCCTGCCGGGGTTCTTCCATACATGAATGTAAAAGCAACAAGCAATGGCTTTTGACAAGCCCTCCAAAAATTGACCCTTTTTTTGGCAGATGCCTGCCGGGGTTCTTCCATAGATAGATGTAAAAGCAACAAGCAATGGCTTTTGACAAGCCCTCCAAAAATTGACCCTTTTTAGTGGCAGATGCCTGCCGGGGTTCTTCCATAGATAGATGTAAAAGCAACAAGCAATGGCTTTTGATAAGCCCTCCAAAAATTTACCCTTTTTATTGGCGATGCCTGCTGGGGTTCTTCCATACATGGATGTAAAAGCAACAAGCAATGGCTTTTGACAAGCCCTCCAAAAATGTACCCTTTTTTTGGCAAATGCCTGCCGGGGTTCTTCCATACATAGATGTAAAAGCAACAAGCAATGGCTTTTGACAAGCCCTCCAAAAATTTACCCCTTTTATTGGCAGATGTCTGCCGGGGTTCTTCCATAGATAGATGTAAAAGCAACAAGCAATGGCTTTTGACAAGCCCTCCAAAAATTGACCCTTTTTATTGGCAGATGCCTGCCGGGGTTCTTCCATACATGGATGTAAAAGCAACAAGCAATGGCTTTTGACAAGCCCTCCAAAAATTTACCCTTTTTTTGGCAGATGCCTGCCGGGGTTCTTCCATACATGAATGTAAAAGCAACAAGCAATGGCTTTTCACAAGCCCTCCAAAAATTGACCCTTTCTATTGGCAGATGCCTGCCGGGGTTCTTCCATACATAGTTGTAAAAGCAACAAGCAATGGCTTTTGACAAGCCCTCCAAAAATGTACCCTTTTTTTGGCAGATGCCTGCCGGGGTTCTTCCATACATAGATGTAAAAGCAACAAGCAATGGCTTTTGACAAGCCCTCCAAAAATTGACCCTTTTTAGTGGCAGATGCCTGCCGGGGTTCTTCCATACATGGATGTAAAAGCAACAAGCAATGGCTTTTGACAAGCCCTCCAAAAATTGACCCTTTTTTTTGGCAGATGCCTGCCGGGGTTCTTCCATACATAGATGTAAAAGCAACAAGCAATGGCTTTTGACAAGCCCTCCAAAAATGTACCCTTTTTTTTGGCAGATGCCTGCCGGTGTTCTTCCATACATAGATGTAAAAGCAAAAAGCAATGGATTTTGACAAGCCCTCCAAAAATTGACCCTTTTTATTGGCAGATGCCTGCCGGGGTTCTTCCATACATGGATGTAAAAGCAACAAGCAATGGCTTTTGACAAGCCCTCCAAAAATTTACCCTTTTTATTGGCAGATGCCTGCCGGGGTTCTTCCATAGATAGATGTAAAAGCAACAAGCAATGGCTTTTGACAAGCCCTCCAAAAATTGACCCTTTTTATTGGCAGATGCCTGCCGGGGTTCTTCCATACATGGATGTAAAAGCAACAAGCAATGGCTTTTGACAAGCCCTCCAAAAATTTACCCTTTTTTTGGCAGATGCCTGCCGGGGTTCTTCCATACATGAATGTAAAAGCAACAAGCAATGGCTTTTCACAAGCCCTCCAAAAATTGACCCTTTTTATTGGCAGATGCCTGCCGGGGTTCTTCCATACATAGATGTAAAAGCAACAAAGCAATGGCTTTTGACAAGCACTCCAAAAATTGACCCTTTTTATTGGCAGATGCCTGCCGGGGTTCTTCCATACATAGATGTAAAAGCAACAAGCAATGGCTTTTGACAAGCCCTCCAAAAATGTACCCTTTTAATTGGCAGATGCCTGCCGGGGTTCTTCCATACATGGATGTAAAAGCAACAAGCAATGGCTTTTGACAAGCCCTCCAAAAATTTACCCTTTTTATTGGCAGATGCCTGCCGGGGTTCTTCCATAGATAGATGTAAAAGCGACAAGCAATGGCTTTTGACAAGCCCTCCAAAAATTGACCCTTTTTATTGGCAGATGCCTGCCGGGGTTCTTCCATACATGGATGTAAAAGCAACAAGCAATGGCTTTTGACAAGTCCTCCAAAAATTTACCCTTTTTTTGGCAGATGCCTGCCGGGGTTCTTCCATACATGGATGTAAAAGCAACAAGCAATGGCTTTTGACAAGCCCTCCAAAAATTGACCCTTTTTATTAGCAGATGCCTGCCGGGGTTCTTCCATACATGGATGTAAAAGCAACAAGCAATGACTTTTGACAAGCCCTCCAAAAATGTACCCTTTTTTTGGCAGATGCCTGCCGGGGTTCTTCCATACATAGATGTAAAAGCAACAAGCAATGGCTTTTGACAAGCCCTCCAAAAATTGACCCTTTTTAGTGGCAGATGCCTGCCGGGGTTCTTCCATACATGGATGTAAAAGCAACAAGCAATGGCTTTTGACAAGCCCTCCAAAAATTTACCCTTTTTTTGGCAAATGCCTGCCGGGTTTCTTCCATACATAGATGTAAAAGCAACAAGCAATGGCTTTTGACAAGCCCTCCAAAAATTTACCCTTTTTTTGGCAGATGCCTGCCGGGGTTCTTCCATACATAGATGTAAAAGCAACAAGCAATGGCTTTTGACAAGCCCTCCAAAAATTGACCCTTTTTATTGGCAGATGCCTGCCGGGGTTCTTCCATACATGGATGTAAAAGCAACAAGCAATGGCTTTTGACAAGCCCTCCAAAAATTTACCCTTTTTTTGGCAGATGCCTGCCGGGGTTCTTCCATACATGAATGTAAAAGCAACAAGCAATGGCTTTTCACAAGCCCTCCAAAAATTGACCCTTTTTATTGGCAGATGCCTGCCGGGGTTCTTCCATACATAGATGTAAAAGCAACAAAGCAATGGCTTTTGACAAGCACTCCAAAAATTGACCCTTTTTATTGGCAGATGCCTGCCGGGGTTCTTCCATACATGGATGTAAAAGCAACAAGCAATGGCTTTTGACAAGCCCTCCAAAAATGTACCCTTTTAATTGGCAGATGCCTGCCGGGGTTCTTCCATACATAGATGTAAAAGCAACAAGCAATGGCTTTTGACAAGCCCTCCAAAAATTGACCCTTTTTAGTGGCAGATGCCTGCCGGGGTTCTTCCATACATGGATGTAAAAGCAACAAGCAATGGCTTTTGACAAGCCCTCCAAAAATTGACCCTTTTTAGTGGCAGATGCCTGCCGGGGTTCTTCCATAGATAGATGTAAAAGCAACAAGCAATGGCTTTTGATAAGCCCTCCAAAAATTGACCCTTTTTATTGGCGATGCCTGCTGGGGTTCTTCCATACATGGATGTAAAAGCAACAAGCAATGGCTTTTGACAAGCCCTCCAAAAATGTACCCTTTTTTTGGCAAATGCCTGCCGGGGTTCTTCCATACATAGATGTAAAAGCAACAAGCAATGGCTTTTGACAAGCCCTCCAAAAATTTACCCCTTTTATTGGCAGATGTCTGCCGGGGTTCTTCCATACATGAATGTAAAAGCAACTAGCAATGGCTTTTCACAAGCCCTCCAAAAATTGACCCTTTCTATTGGCAGATGCCTGCCGGGGTTCTTCCATACATGAATGTAAAAGCAACAAGCAATGGCTTTTGACAAGCCCTCCAAAAATTGACCCTTTTTTTGGCAGATGCCTGCCGGGGTTCTTCCATAGATAGATGTAAAAGCAACAAGCAATGGCTTTTGACAAGCCCTCCAAAAATTGACCCTTTTTATTGGCAGATGCCTGCCGGGGTTCTTCCATACATGGATGTAAAAGCAACAAGCAATGGCTTTTGACAAGCCCTCCAAAAATTTACCCTTTTTTTGGCAGATGCCTGCCGGGGTTCTTCCATACATGAATGTAAAAGCAACAAGCAATGGCTTTTCACAAGCCCTCCAAAAATTGACCCTTTTTATTGGCAGATGCCTGCCGGGGTTCTTCCATACATAGATGTAAAAGCAACAAGCAATGGCTTTTGACAAGCCCTCCAAAAATTGACCCTTTTTATTAGCAGATGCCTGCCGGGGTTCTTCCATACATGGATGTAAAAGCAACAAGCAATGACTTTTGACAAGCCCTCCAAAAATGTACCCTTTTTTTGGCAGATGCCTGCCGGGGTTCTTCCATACATAGATGTAAAAGCAACAAGCAATGGCTTTTGACAAGCCCTCCAAAAATTGACCCTTTTTAGTGGCAGATGCCTGCCGGGGTTCTTCCATACATGGATGTAAAAGCAACAAGCAATGGCTTTTGACAAGCCCTCCAAAAATTTACCCTTTTTTTGGCAAATGCCTGCCGGGTTTCTTCCATACATAGATGTAAAAGCAACAAGCAATGGCTTTTGACAAGCCCTCCAAAAATTTACCCTTTTTTTGGCAGATGCCTGCCGGGGTTCTTCCATAGATAGATGTAAAAGCAACAAGCAATGGCTTTTGACAAGCCCTCCAAAAATTTACACTTTTTTTGGCAGATGCCTGCCGGGGTTCTTCCATAGATAGATGTAAAAGCAACAAGCAATGGCTTTTGACAAGCCCTCCAAAAATGTACCCTTTTAATTGGCAGATGCCTGCCGGGGTTCTTCCATACATAGATGTAAAAGCAACAAGCAATGGCTTTTGACAAGCCCTCCAAAAATGTACCCTTTTTTTGGCAAATGCCTGCCGGGGTTCTTCCATACATAGATGTAAAAGCAACAAGCAATGGCTTTTGACAAGCCCTCCAAAAATTTACCCCTTTTATTGGCAGATGTCTGCCGGGGTTCTTCCATACATGAATGTAAAAGCAACTAGCAATGGCTTTTCACAAGCCCTCCAAAAATTGACCCTTTCTATTGGCAGATGCCTGCCGGGGTTCTTCCATACATGAATGTAAAAGCAACAAGCAATGGCTTTTGACAAGCCCTCCAAAAATTGACCCTTTTTTTGGCAGATGCCTGCCGGGGTTCTTCCATAGATAGATGTAAAAGCAACAAGCAATGGCTTTTGACAAGCCCTCCAAAAATTGACCCTTTTTAGTGGCAGATGCCTGCCGGGGTTCTTCCATAGATAGATGTAAAAGCAACAAGCAATGGCTTTTGATAAGCCCTCCAAAAATTTACCCTTTTTATTGGCGATGCCTGCTGGGGTTCTTCCATACATGGATGTAAAAGCAACAAGCAATGGCTTTTGACAAGCCCTCCAAAAATGTACCCTTTTTTTGGCAAATGCCTGCCGGGGTTCTTCCATACATAGATGTAAAAGCAACAAGCAATGGCTTTTGACAAGCCCTCCAAAAATTTACCCCTTTTATTGGCAGATGTCTGCCGGGGTTCTTCCATAGATAGATGTAAAAGCAACAAGCAATGGCTTTTGACAAGCCCTCCAAAAATTGACCCTTTTTATTGGCAGATGCCTGCCGGGGTTCTTCCATACATGGATGTAAAAGCAACAAGCAATGGCTTTTGACAAGCCCTCCAAAAATTTACCCTTTTTTTGGCAGATGCCTGCCGGGGTTCTTCCATACATGAATGTAAAAGCAACAAGCAATGGCTTTTCACAAGCCCTCCAAAAATTGACCCTTTCTATTGGCAGATGCCTGCCGGGGTTCTTCCATACATAGTTGTAAAAGCAACAAGCAATGGCTTTTGACAAGCCCTCCAAAAATGTACCCTTTTTTTGGCAGATGCCTGCCGGGGTTCTTCCATACATAGATGTAAAAGCAACAAGCAATGGCTTTTGACAAGCCCTCCAAAAATTGACCCTTTTTAGTGGCAGATGCCTGCCGGGGTTCTTCCATACATGGATGTAAAAGCAACAAGCAATGGCTTTTGACAAGCCCTCCAAAAATTGACCCTTTTTTTTGGCAGATGCCTGCCGGGGTTCTTCCATACATAGATGTAAAAGCAACAAGCAATGGCTTTTGACAAGCCCTCCAAAAATGTACCCTTTTTTTTGGCAGATGCCTGCCGGTGTTCTTCCATACATAGATGTAAAAGCAAAAAGCAATGGATTTTGACAAGCCCTCCAAAAATTGACCCTTTTTATTGGCAGATGCCTGCCGGGGTTCTTCCATACATGGATGTAAAAGCAACAAGCAATGGCTTTTGACAAGCCCTCCAAAAATTTACCCTTTTTATTGGCAGATGCCTGCCGGGGTTCTTCCATAGATAGATGTAAAAGCAACAAGCAATGGCTTTTGACAAGCCCTCCAAAAATTGACCCTTTTTATTGGCAGATGCCTGCCGGGGTTCTTCCATACATGGATGTAAAAGCAACAAGCAATGGCTTTTGACAAGCCCTCCAAAAATTTACCCTTTTTTTGGCAGATGCCTGCCGGGGTTCTTCCATACATGAATGTAAAAGCAACAAGCAATGGCTTTTCACAAGCCCTCCAAAAATTGACCCTTTTTATTGGCAGATGCCTGCCGGGGTTCTTCCATACATAGATGTAAAAGCAACAAAGCAATGGCTTTTGACAAGCACTCCAAAAATTGACCCTTTTTATTGGCAGATGCCTGCCGGGGTTCTTCCATACATAGATGTAAAAGCAACAAGCAATGGCTTTTGACAAGCCCTCCAAAAATGTACCCTTTTAATTGGCAGATGCCTGCCGGGGTTCTTCCATACATGGATGTAAAAGCAACAAGCAATGGCTTTTGACAAGCCCTCCAAAAATTTACCCTTTTTATTGGCAGATGCCTGCCGGGGTTCTTCCATAGATAGATGTAAAAGCGACAAGCAATGGCTTTTGACAAGCCCTCCAAAAATTGACCCTTTTTATTGGCAGATGCCTGCCGGGGTTCTTCCATACATGGATGTAAAAGCAACAAGCAATGGCTTTTGACAAGTCCTCCAAAAATTTACCCTTTTTTTGGCAGATGCCTGCCGGGGTTCTTCCATACATGGATGTAAAAGCAACAAGCAATGGCTTTTGACAAGCCCTCCAAAAATTGACCCTTTTTATTAGCAGATGCCTGCCGGGGTTCTTCCATACATGGATGTAAAAGCAACAAGCAATGACTTTTGACAAGCCCTCCAAAAATGTACCCTTTTTTTGGCAGATGCCTGCCGGGGTTCTTCCATACATAGATGTAAAAGCAACAAGCAATGGCTTTTGACAAGCCCTCCAAAAATTGACCCTTTTTAGTGGCAGATGCCTGCCGGGGTTCTTCCATACATGGATGTAAAAGCAACAAGCAATGGCTTTTGACAAGCCCTCCAAAAATTTACCCTTTTTTTGGCAGATGCCTGCCGGGGTTCTTCCATACATGAATGTAAAAGCAACAAGCAATGGCTTTTCACAAGCCCTCCAAAAATTGACCCTTTTTATTGGCAGATGCCTGCCGGGGTTCTTCCATACATAGATGTAAAAGCAACAAAGCAATGGCTTTTGACAAGCACTCCAAAAATTGACCCTTTTTATTGGCAGATGCCTGCCGGGGTTCTTCCATACATGGATGTAAAAGCAACAAGCAATGGCTTTTGACAAGCCCTCCAAAAATGTACCCTTTTAATTGGCAGATGCCTGCCGGGGTTCTTCCATACATAGATGTAAAAGCAACAAGCAATGGCTTTTGACAAGCCCTCCAAAAATTGACCCTTTTTAGTGGCAGATGCCTGCCGGGGTTCTTCCATACATGGATGTAAAAGCAACAAGCAATGGCTTTTGACAAGCCCTCCAAAAATTGACCCTTTTTAGTGGCAGATGCCTGCCGGGGTTCTTCCATAGATAGATGTAAAAGCAACAAGCAATGGCTTTTGATAAGCCCTCCAAAAATTGACCCTTTTTATTGGCGATGCCTGCTGGGGTTCTTCCATACATGGATGTAAAAGCAACAAGCAATGGCTTTTGACAAGCCCTCCAAAAATGTACCCTTTTTTTGGCAAATGCCTGCCGGGGTTCTTCCATACATAGATGTAAAAGCAACAAGCAATCGCTTTTGACAAGCCCTCCAAAAATTTACCCCTTTTATTGGCAGATGTCTGCCGGGGTTCTTCCATACATGAATGTAAAAGCAACTAGCAATGGCTTTTCACAAGCCCTCCAAAAATTGACCCTTTCTATTGGCAGATGCCTGCCGGGGTTCTTCCATACATGAATGTAAAAGCAACAAGCAATGGCTTTTGACAAGCCCTCCAAAAATTGACCCTTTTTTTGGCAGATGCCTGCCGGGGTTCTTCCATAGATAGATGTAAAAGCAACAAGCAATGGCTTTTGACAAGCCCTCCAAAAATTGACCCTTTTTATTGGCAGATGCCTGCCGGGGTTCTTCCATACATGGATGTAAAAGCAACAAGCAATGGCTTTTGACAAGCCCTCCAAAAATTTACCCTTTTTTTGGCAGATGCCTGCCGGGGTTCTTCCATACATGAATGTAAAAGCAACAAGCAATGGCTTTTCACAAGCCCTCCAAAAATTGACCCTTTTTATTGGCAGATGCCTGCCGGGGTTCTTCCATACATAGATGTAAAAGCAACAAGCAATGGCTTTTGACAAGCCCTCCAAAAATTGACCCTTTTTATTAGCAGATGCCTGCCGGGGTTCTTCCATACATGGATGTAAAAGCAACAAGCAATGACTTTTGACAAGCCCTCCAAAAATGTACCCTTTTTTTGGCAGATGCCTGCCGGGGTTCTTCCATACATAGATGTAAAAGCAACAAGCAATGGCTTTTGACAAGCCCTCCAAAAATTGACCCTTTTTAGTGGCAGATGCCTGCCGGGGTTCTTCCATACATGGATGTAAAAGCAACAAGCAATGGCTTTTGACAAGCCCTCCAAAAATGTACCCTTTTTTTGGCAGATGCCTGCCGGGGTTCTTCCATAGATAGATGTAAAAGCAACAAGCAATGGCTTTTGACAAGCCCTCCAAAAATTTACCCTTTTTTTGGCAAATGCCTGCCGGGGTTCTTCCATACATAGATGTAAAAGCAACAAGCAATGGCTTTTGACAAGCCCTCCAAAAATTTACCCCTTTTATTGGCAGATGTCTGCCGGGGTTCTTCCATACATGAATGTAAAAGCAACTAGCAATGGCTTTTCACAAGCCCTCCAAAAATTGACCCTTTCTATTGGCAGATGCCTGCCGGGGTTCTTCCATACATGAATGTAAAAGCAACAAGCAATGGCTTTTGACAAGCCCTCCAAAAATTGACCCTTTTTTTGGCAGATGCCTGCCGGGGTTCTTCCATAGATAGATGTAAAAGCAACAAGCAATGGCTTTTGACAAGCCCTCCAAAAATTGACCCTTTTTATTGGCAGATGCCTGCCGGGGTTCTTCCATACATGGATGTAAAAGCAACAAGCAATGGCTTTTGACAAGCCCTCCAAAAATTTACCCTTTTTTTGGCAGATGCCTGCCGGGGTTCTTCCATACATGAATGTAAAAGCAACAAGCAATGGCTTTTGACAAGCCCTCCAAAAATGTACCCTTTTAATTGGCAGATGCCTGCCGGGGTTCTTCCATACATAGATGTAAAAGCAACAAGCAATGGCTTTTGACAAGCCCTCCAAAAATTGACCCTTTTTAGTGGCAGATGCCTGCCGGGGTTCTTCCATACATGGATGTAAAAGCAACAAGCAATGGCTTTTGACAAGCCCTCCAAAAATTGACCCTTTTTAGTGGCAGATGCCTGCCGGGGTTCTTCCATAGATAGATGTAAAAGCAACAAGCAATGGCTTTTGATAAGCCCTCCAAAAATTGACCCTTTTTATTGGCGATGCCTGCCGGGGTTCTTCCATACATGGATGTAAAAGCAACAAGCAATGGCTTTTGACAAGCCCTCCAAAAATGTACCCTTTTTTTGGCAAATGCCTGCCGGGGTTCTTCCATACATAGATGTAAAAGCAACAAGCAATGGCTTTTGACAAGCCCTCCAAAAATTTACCCCTTTTATTGGCAGATGTCTGCCGGGGTTCTTCCATACATGAATGTAAAAGCAACTAGCAATGGCTTTTCACAAGCCCTCCAAAAATTGACCCTTTCTATTGGCAGATGCCTGCCGGGGTTCTTCCATACATAGATGTAAAAGCAACAAGCAATGGCTTTTGACAAGCCCTCCAAAAATTGACCCTTTTTTTGGCAGATGCCTGCCGGGGTTCTTCCATACATAGATGTAAAAGCAACAAGCAATGGCTTTTGACAAGCCCTCCAAAAATGGACCCTTTTTAGTGGCAGATGCCTGCCGGGGTTCTTCCATACATGGATGTAAAAGCAACAAGCAATGGCTTTTGACAAGCCCTCCAAAAATTGACCCTTTTTTTTGGCAGATGCCTGCCGGGGTTCTTCCATACATAGATGTAAAAGCAACAAGCAATGGCTTTTGACAAGCTCTCCATAAATTGACCCTTTTTATTGGCAGATGCCTGCCGGGGTTCTTCCATACATAGATGTAAAAGCAAAAAGCAATGGCTTTTGACAAGCCCTCCAAAAATTGACCCTTTTTATTGGCAGATGCCTGCCGGGGTTCTTCCATACATGGATGTAAAAGCAACAAGCAATGGCTTTTGACAAGCCCTCCAAAAATTGACCCTTTTTTTGGCAGATGCCTGCCGGGGTTCTTCCATACATAGATGTAAAAGCAACAAGCAATGGCTTTTGACAAGCCGTCCAAAAATTGACCCTTTTTATTGGCAGATGCCTGCCGGGGTACTTCCATACATAGATGTAAAAGCAACAAGCAATGGCTTTTGACAAGCACTCCAAAAATTTACCCTTTTTTTGGCAGATGCCTGCCGGGGTTCTTCCATACATGAATGTAAAAGCAACAAGCAATGGCTTTTGACAAGCCCTCCAAAAATTGACCCTTTTTATTGGCAGATGCCTGCCGGGGTTCTTCCATACATGGATGTAAAAGCAACAAGCAATGGCTTTTGACAAGCCCTCCAAAAATTGACCCTTTTTATTGGCAGATGCCTGCCGGGGTTCTTCCATACATGGATGTAAAAGCAACAAGCAATGGCTTTTGACAAGCCCTCCAAAAATTGACCCTTTTTATTGGCAGATGCCTGCCGGGGTTCTTCCATACATGGATGTAAAAGCAACAAGCAATGGCTTTTGACAAGCCCTCCAAAAATTGACCCTTTTTTTTGGCAGATGCCTGCCGGGGTTCTTCCATACATGAATGTAAAAGCAAGAAGCAATGGCTTTTCACAAGCCCTCCAAAAATTGACCCTTTTTATTGGCAGATGCCTGCCGGGGTTCTTCCATACATAGATGTAAAAGCAACAAGCAATGGCTTTTGACAAGCACTCCAAAAATTGACCCTTTTTATTGGCAGATGCCTGCCGGGGTTCTTCCATACATGGATGTAAGAGCAACAAGCAATGGCTTTTGACAAGCCCTCCAAAAATGTACCCTTTTAATTGGCAGATGCCTGCCGGGGTTCTTCCATACATAGATGTAAAAGCAACAAGCAATGGCTTTTGACAAGCCCTCCAAAAATTTACCCTTTTTAGTGGCAGATGCCTGCCGGGGTTCTTCCATACATAGATGTAAAAGCAACAAGCAATGGCTTTTGACAAGCCCTCCAAAAATGTACCCTTTTAATTGGCAGATGCCTGCCGGGGTTCTTCCATACATAGATGTAAAAGCAACAAGCAATGGCTTTTGACAAGCCCTCCAAAAATTGACCCTTTTTAGTGGCAGATGCCTGCCGGGGTTCTTCCATACATGGATGTAAAAGCAACAAGCAATGGCTTTTGACAAGCCCTCCAAAAATTGACCCTTTTTAGTGGCAGATGCCTGCCGGGGTTCTTCCATACATGGATGTAAAAGCAACAAGCAATGGCTTTTGACAAGCCCTCCAAAAATTGACCCTTTTTTTTGGCAGATGCCTGCCGGGGTTCTTCCATACATAGATGTAAAAGCAACAAGCAATGGCTTTTGACAAGCTCTCCATAAATTGACCCTTTTTATTGGCAGATGCCTGCCGGGGTTCTTCCATACATAGATGTAAAAGCAAAAAGCAATGGCTTTTGACAAGCCCTCCAAAAATTGACCCTTTTTATTGGCAGATGCCTGCCGGGGTTCTTCCATACATTGATGTAAAAGCAACAAGCAATGGCTTTTGACAAGCCCTCCAAAAATTGACCCTTTTTTTGGCAGATGCCTGCCGGGGTTCTTCCATACATGAATGTAAAAGCAACAAGCAATGGCTTTTGACAAGCCCTCCAAAAATGTACCCTTTTTTTGGCAGATGCCTGCCGGGGTTCTTCCATACATGGATGTAAAAGCAACAAGCAATGGCTTTTGACAAGCCCTCCAAAAATTGACCCTTTTTTTTTGGCAGATGCCTTCCGGGGTTCTTCCATACATGAATGTAAAAGCAACAAGCAATGGTTTTTCACAAGCCCTCCAAAAATTTACCCTTTTTATTGGCAGATGCCTGCCGGGGTTCTTCCATACATAGATGTAAAAGCAACAAGCAATGGCTTTTGACAAGCCCTCCAAAAATTGACCCTTTTTATTGGCAGATGCCTGCCGGGGTTCTTCCATACATGGATGTAAAAGCAACAAGCAATGGCTTTTGACATGCCCTCCAAAAATGTACCCTTTTTTTGGCAGATGCCTGCCGGGGTTCTTCCATACATAGATGTAAAAGCAACAAGCAATGGCTTTTGACAAGCCCTCCAAAAATTGACCCTTTTTAGTGGCAGATGCCTGCCGGGGTTCTTCCATACATGGATGTAAAAGCAACAAGCAATGGCTTTTGACAAGCCCTCCAAAAATTGACCCTTTTTAGAGGCAGATGCCTGCCGGGGTTCTTCCATAGATAGATGTAAAAGCAACAAGCAATGGCTTTTGACAAGCCCTCCAAAAATTGACCCTTTTTATTGGCAGATGCCTGCCGGGGTTCTTCCATACATGGATGTAAAAGCAACAAGCAATGGCTTTTGACAAGCCCTCCAAAAATTTACCCTTTTTTTGGCAAATGCCTGCCGGGGTTCTTCCATACATAGATGTAAAAGCAATAAGCAATGGCTTTTGACAAGCCCTCCAAAAATTTACCCCTTTTATTGGCAGATGCCTGCCGGGGTTCTTCCATACATTGATGTAAAAGCAACAAGCAATGGCTTTTGACAAGCCCTCCAAAAATTGACCCTTTTTTTGGCAGATGCCTGCCGGGGTTCTTCCATACATAGATGTAAAAGCAACAAGCAATGGCTTTTGACAAGCCGTCCAAAAATTGACCCTTTTTATTGGCAGATGCCTGCCGGGGTTCTTCCATACATAGATGTAAAAGCAACAAGCAATGGCTTTTGACAAGCACTCCAAAAATTTACCCTTTTTTTGGCAGATGCCTGCCGGGGTTCTTCCATACATGGATGTAAAAGCAACAAGCAATGGCTTTTGACAAGCCCTCCAAAAATTGACCCTTTTTATTGGCAGATGCCTGCCGGGGTTCTTCCATACATGGATGTAAAAGCAACAAGCAATGGCTTTTGACAAGCCCTCCAAAAATTGACCCTTTTTATTGGCAGATGCCTGCCGGGGTTCTTCCATACATGGATGTAAAAGCAACAAGCAATGGCTTTTGACAAGCCCTCCAAAAATTGACCCTTTTTATTGGCAGATGCCTGCCGGGGTTCTTCCATACATGGATGTAAAAGCAACAAGCAATGGCTTTTGACAAGCCCTCCAAAAATTGACCCTTTTTTTTGGCAGATGCCTGCCGGGGTTCTTCCATACATGAATGTAAAAGCAAGAAGCAATGGCTTTTCACAAGCCCTCCAAAAATTGACCCTTTTTATTGGCAGATGCCTGCCGGGGTTCTTCCATACATAGATGTAAAAGCAACAAGCAATGGCTTTTGACAAGCACTCCAAAAATTGACCCTTTTTATTGGCAGATGCCTGCCGGGGTTCTTCCATACATGGATGTAAGAGCAACAAGCAATGGCTTTTGACAAGCCCTCCAAAAATGTACCCTTTTAATTGGCAGATGCCTGCCGGGGTTCTTCCATACATAGATGTAAAAGCAACAAGCAATGGCTTTTGACAAGCCCTCCAAAAATTTACCCTTTTTAGTGGCAGATGCCTGCCGGGGTTCTTCCATACATAGATGTAAAAGCAACAAGCAATGGCTTTTGACAAGCCCTCCAAAAATGTACCCTTTTAATTGGCAGATGCCTGCCGGGGTTCTTCCATACATAGATGTAAAAGCAACAAGCAATGGCTTTTGACAAGCCCTCCAAAAATTGACCCTTTTTAGTGGCAGATGCCTGCCGGGGTTCTTCCATACATGGATGTAAAAGCAACAAGCAATGGCTTTTGACAAGCCCTCCAAAAATTGACCCTTTTTAGTGGCAGATGCCTGCCGGGGTTCTTCCATACATGGATGTAAAAGCAACAAGCAATGGCTTTTGACAAGCCCTCCAAAAATTGACCCTTTTTTTTGGCAGATGCCTGCCGGGGTTCTTCCATACATAGATGTAAAAGCAACAAGCAATGGCTTTTGACAAGCTCTCCATAAATTGACCCTTTTTATTGGCAGATGCCTGCCGGGGTTCTTCCATACATAGATGTAAAAGCAAAAAGCAATGGCTTTTGACAAGCCCTCCAAAAATTGACCCTTTTTATTGGCAGATGCCTGCCGGGGTTCTTCCATACATTGATGTAAAAGCAACAAGCAATGGCTTTTGACAAGCCCTCCAAAAATTGACCCTTTTTTTGGCAGATGCCTGCCGGGGTTCTTCCATACATGAATGTAAAAGCAACAAGCAATGGCTTTTGACAAGCCCTCCAAAAATGTACCCTTTTTTTGGCAGATGCCTGCCGGGGTTCTTCCATACATAGATGTAAAAGCAACAAGCAATGGCTTTTGACAAGCCCTCCAAAAATTGACCCTTTTTAGTGGCAGATGCCTGCCGGGGTTCTTCCATACATGGATGTAAAAGCAACAAGCAATGGCTTTTGACAAGCCCTCCAAAAATTGACCCTTTTTATTGGCAGATGCCTGCCGGGGTTCTTCCATACATGGATGTAAAAGCAACAAGCAATGGCTTTTGACAAGCCCTCCAAAAATTGACCCTTTTTATTGGCAGATGCCTGCCGGGGTTCTTCCATACATGAATGTAAAAGCAACAAGCAATGGCTTTTGACAAGCCCTCCAAAAATGTACCCTTTTTTTGGCAGATGCCTGCCGGGGTTCTTCCATACATAGATGTAAAAGCAACAAGCAATGGCTTTTGACAAGCCCTCCAAAAATTGACCCTTTTTAGTGGCAGATGCCTGCCGGGGTTCTTCCATACATGGATGTAAAAGCAACAAGCAATGGCTTTTGACAAGCCCTCCAAAAATTGACCCTTTTTATTGGCAGATGCCTGCCGGGGTTCTTCCATACATGGATGTAAAAGCAACAAGCAATGGCTTTTGACAAGCCCTCCAAAAATTGACCCTTTTTTTTTGGCAGATGCCTTCCGGGGTTCTTCCATACATGAATGTAAAAGCAACAAGCAATGGTTTTTCACAAGCCCTCCAAAAATTTACCCTTTTTATTGGCAGATGCCTGCCGGGGTTCTTCCATACATAGATGTAAAAGCAACAAGCAATGGCTTTTGACAAGCCCTCCAAAAATTGACCCTTTTTATTGGCAGATGCCTGCCGGGGTTCTTCCATACATGGATGTAAAAGCAACAAGCAATGGCTTTTGACATGCCCTCCAAAAATGTACCCTTTTTTTGGCAGATGCCTGCCGGGGTTCTTCCATACATAGATGTAAAAGCAACAAGCAATGGCTTTTGACAAGCCCTCCAAAAATTTACCCTTTTTAGTGGCAGATGCCTGCCGGGGTTCTTCCATACATGGATGTAAAAGCAACAAGCAATGGCTTTTGACAAGCCCTCCAAAAATTGACCCTTTTTAGAGGCAGATGCCTGCCGGGGTTCTTCCATAGATAGATGTAAAAGCAACAAGCAATGGCTTTTGACAAGCCCTCCAAAAATTGACCCTTTTTATTGGCAGATGCCTGCCGGGGTTCTTCCATACATGGATGTAAAAGCAACAAGCAATGGCTTTTGACAAGCCCTCCAAAAATTTACCCTTTTTTTGGCAAATGCCTGCCGGGGTTCTTCCATACATAGATGTAAAAGCAATAAGCAATGGCTTTTGACAAGCCCTCCAAAAATTTACCCCTTTTATTGGCAGATGCCTGCCGGGGTTCTTCCATACATTGATGTAAAAGCAACAAGCAATGGCTTTTGACAAGCCCTCCAAAAATTGACCCTTTTTTTGGCAGATGCCTGCCGGGGTTCTTCCATACATAGATGTAAAAGCAACAAGCAATGGCTTTTGACAAGCCGTCCAAAAATTGACCCTTTTTATTGGCAGATGCCTGCCGGGGTTCTTCCATACATAGATGTAAAAGCAACAAGCAATGGCTTTTGACAAGCACTCCAAAAATTTACCCTTTTTTTGGCAGATGCCTGCCGGGGTTCTTCCATACATGGATGTAAAAGCAACAAGCAATGGCTTTTGACAAGCCCTCCAAAAATTGACCCTTTTTATTGGCAGATGCCTGCCGGGGTTCTTCCATACATGGATGTAAAAGCAACAAGCAATGGCTTTTGACAAGCCCTCCAAAAATTGACCCTTTTTATTGGCAGATGCCTGCCGGGGTTCTTCCATACATGGATGTAAAAGCAACAAGCAATGGCTTTTGACAAGCCCTCCAAAAATTGACCCTTTTTATTGGCAGATGCCTGCCGGGGTTCTTCCATACATGGATGTAAAAGCAACAAGCAATGGCTTTTGACAAGCCCTCCAAAAATTGACCCTTTTTTTTGGCAGATGCCTGCCGGGGTTCTTCCATACATGAATGTAAAAGCAAGAAGCAATGGCTTTTCACAAGCCCTCCAAAAATTGACCCTTTTTATTGGCAGATGCCTGCCGGGGTTCTTCCATACATAGATGTAAAAGCAACAAGCAATGGCTTTTGACAAGCACTCCAAAAATTGACCCTTTTTATTGGCAGATGCCTGCCGGGGTTCTTCCATACATGGATGTAAGAGCAACAAGCAATGGCTTTTGACAAGCCCTCCAAAAATGTACCCTTTTAATTGGCAGATGCCTGCCGGGGTTCTTCCATACATAGATGTAAAAGCAACAAGCAATGGCTTTTGACAAGCCCTCCAAAAATTTACCCTTTTTAGTGGCAGATGCCTGCCGGGGTTCTTCCATACATAGATGTAAAAGCAACAAGCAATGGCTTTTGACAAGCCCTCCAAAAATGTACCCTTTTAATTGGCAGATGCCTGCCGGGGTTCTTCCATACATAGATGTAAAAGCAACAAGCAATGGCTTTTGACAAGCCCTCCAAAAATTGACCCTTTTTAGTGGCAGATGCCTGCCGGGGTTCTTCCATACATGGATGTAAAAGCAACAAGCAATGGCTTTTGACAAGCCCTCCAAAAATTGACCCTTTTTAGTGGCAGATGCCTGCCGGGGTTCTTCCATACATGGATGTAAAAGCAACAAGCAATGGCTTTTGACAAGCCCTCCAAAAATTGACCCTTTTTTTTGGCAGATGCCTGCCGGGGTTCTTCCATACATAGATGTAAAAGCAACAAGCAATGGCTTTTGACAAGCTCTCCATAAATTGACCCTTTTTATTGGCAGATGCCTGCCGGGGTTCTTCCATACATAGATGTAAAAGCAAAAAGCAATGGCTTTTGACAAGCCCTCCAAAAATTTGACCCTTTTTATTGGCAGATGCCTGCCGGGGTTCTTCCATACATTGATGTAAAAGCAACAAGCAATGGCTTTTGACAAGCCCTCCAAAAATTGACCCTTTTTTTGGCAGATGCCTGCCGGGGTTCTTCCATACATGAATGTAAAAGCAACAAGCAATGGCTTTTGACAAGCCCTCCAAAAATGTACCCTTTTTTTGGCAGATGCCTGCCGGGGTTCTTCCATACATAGATGTAAAAGCAACAAGCAATGGCTTTTGACAAGCCCTCCAAAAATTGACCCTTTTTAGTGGCAGATGCCTGCCGGGGTTCTTCCATACATGGATGTAAAAGCAACAAGCAATGGCTTTTGACAAGCCCTCCAAAAATTGACCCTTTTTATTGGCAGATGCCTGCCGGGGTTCTTCCATACATGGATGTAAAAGCAACAAGCAATGGCTTTTGACAAGCCCTCCAAAAATTGACCCTTTTTATTGGCAGATGCCTGCCGGGGTTCTTCCATACATGAATGTAAAAGCAACAAGCAATGGCTTTTGACAAGCCCTCCAAAAATGTACCCTTTTTTTGGCAGATGCCTGCCGGGGTTCTTCCATACATAGATGTAAAAGCAACAAGCAATGGCTTTTGACAAGCCCTCCAAAAATTGACCCTTTTTAGTGGCAGATGCCTGCCGGGGTTCTTCCATACATGGATGTAAAAGCAACAAGCAATGGCTTTTGACATGCCCTCCAAAAATGTACCCTTTTTTTGGCAGATGCCTGCCGGGGTTCTTCCATACATAGATGTAAAAGCAACAAGCAATGGCTTTTGACAAGCCCTCCAAAAATTGACCCTTTTTAGTGGCAGATGCCTGCCGGGGTTCTTCCATACATGGATGTAAAAGCAACAAGCAATGGCTTTTGACAAGCCCTCCAAAAATTGACCCTTTTTAGAGGCAGATGCCTGCCGGGGTTCTTCCATAGATAGATGTAAAAGCAACAAGCAATGGCTTTTGACAAGCCCTCCAAAAATTGACCCTTTTTATTGGCAGATGCCTGCCGGGGTTCTTCCATACATGGATGTAAAAGCAACAAGCAATGGCTTTTGAAAAGCCCTCCAAAAATTTACCCTTTTTTTGGCAAATGCCTGCCGGGGTTCTTCCATACATAGATGTAAAAGCAATAAGCAATGGCTTTTGACAAGCCCTCCAAAAATTTACCCCTTTTATTGGCAGATGCCTGCCGGGGTTCTTCCATACATTGATGTAAAAGCAACAAGCAATGGCTTTTGACAAGCCCTCCAAAAATTGACCCTTTTTTTGGCAGATGCCTGCCGGGGTTCTTCCATACATAGATGTAAAAGCAACAAGCAATGGCTTTTGACAAGCCGTCCAAAAATTGACCCTTTTTATTGGCAGATGCCTGCCGGGGTTCTTCCATACATAGATGTAAAAGCAACAAGCAATGGCTTTTGACAAGCACTCCAAAAATTTACCCTTTTTTTGGCAGATGCCTGCCGGGGTTCTTCCATACATGGATGTAAAAGCAACAAGCAATGGCTTTTGACAAGCCCTCCAAAAATTTACCCTTTTTATTGGCAGATGCCTGCCGGGGTTCTTCCATACATGGATGTAAAAGCAACAAGCAATGGCTTTTGACAAGCCCTCCAAAAATTGACCCTTTTTATTGGCAGATGCCTGCCGGGGTTCTTCCATACATGGATGTAAAAGCAACAAGCAATGGCTTTTGACAAGCCCTCCAAAAATTGACCCTTTTTATTGGCAGATGCCTGCCGGGGTTCTTCCATACATGGATGTAAAAGCAACAAGCAATGGCTTTTGACAAGCCCTCCAAAAATTGACCCTTTTTTTTGGCAGATGCCTGCCGGGGTTCTTCCATACATGAATGTAAAAGCAAGAAGCAATGGCTTTTCACAAGCCCTCCAAAAATTGACCCTTTTTATTGGCAGATGCCTGCCGGGGTTCTTCCATACATAGATGTAAAAGCAACAAGCAATGGCTTTTGACAAGCACTCCAAAAATTGACCCTTTTTATTGGCAGATGCCTGCCGGGGTTCTTCCATACATGGATGTAAGAGCAACAAGCAATGGCTTTTGACAAGCCCTCCAAAAATGTACCCTTTTAATTGGCAGATGCCTGCCGGGGTTCTTCCATACATAGATGTAAAAGCAACAAGCAATGGCTTTTGACAAGCCCTCCAAAAATTTACCCTTTTTAGTGGCAGATGCCTGCCGGGGTTCTTCCATACATAGATGTAAAAGCAACAAGCAATGGCTTTTGACAAGCCCTCCAAAAATGTACCCTTTTAATTGGCAGATGCCTGCCGGGGTTCTTCCATACATAGATGTAAAAGCAACAAGCAATGGCTTTTGACAAGCCCTCCAAAAATTGACCCTTTTTAGTGGCAGATGCCTGCCGGGGTTCTTCCATACATGGATGTAAAAGCAACAAGCAATGGCTTTTGACAAGCCCTCCAAAAATTTACCCTTTTTAGTGGCAGATGCCTGCCGGGGTTCTTCCATACATGGATGTAAAAGCAACAAGCAATGGCTTTTGACAAGCCCTCCAAAAATTGACCCTTTTTTTTGGCAGATGCCTGCCGGGGTTCTTCCATACATAGATGTAAAAGCAACAAGCAATGGCTTTTGACAAGCTCTCCATAAATTGACCCTTTTTATTGGCAGATGCCTGCCGGGGTTCTTCCATACATAGATGTAAAAGCAAAAAGCAATGGCTTTTGACAAGCCCTCCAAAAATTGACCCTTTTTATTGGCAGATGCCTGCCGGGGTTCTTCCATACATTGATGTAAAAGCAACAAGCAATGGCTTTTGACAAGCCCTCCAAAAATTGACCCTTTTTTTGGCAGATGCCTGCCGGGGTTCTTCCATACATGAATGTAAAAGCAACAAGCAATGGCTTTTGACAAGCCCTCCAAAAATGTACCCTTTTTTTGGCAGATGCCTGCCGGGGTTCTTCCATACATAGATGTAAAAGCAACAAGCAATGGCTTTTGACAAGCCCTCCAAAAATTGACCCTTTTTAGTGGCAGATGCCTGCCGGGGTTCTTCCATACATGGATGTAAAAGCAACAAGCAATGGCTTTTGACAAGCCCTCCAAAAATTGACCCTTTTTATTGGCAGATGCCTGTCGGGGTTCTTCCATACATGGATGTAAAAGCAACAAGCAATGGCTTTTGACAAGCCCTCCAAAAATTGACCCTTTTTATTGGCAGATGCCTGCCGGGGTTCTTCCATACATGAATGTAAAAGCAACAAGCAATGGCTTTTGACAAGCCCTCCAAAAATGTACCCTTTTTTTGGCAGATGCCTGCCGGGGTTCTTCCATACATAGATGTAAAAGCAACAAGCAATGGCTTTTGACAAGCCCTCCAAAAATGTACCCTTTTAATTGGCAGATGCCTGCCGGGGTTCTTCCATACATAGATGTAAAAGCAACAAGCAATGGCTTTTGACAAGCCCTCCAAAAATTGACCCTTTTTAGTGGCAGATGCCTGCCGGGGTTCTTCCATACACGGATGTAAAAGCAACAAGCAATGGCTTTTGACAAGCCCTCCAAAAATTGACCCTTTTTAGTGGCAGATGCCTGCCGGGGTTCTTCCATACATGGATGTAAAAGCAACAAGCAATGGTGTTGACAAGCCCTCCAAAAATTGACCCTTTTTTTTGGCAGATGCCTGCCGGGGTTCTTCCATACATAGATGTAAAAGCAACAAGCAATGGCTTTTGACAAGCTCTCCATAAATTGACCCTTTTTATTGGCAGATGCCTGCCGGGGTTCTTCCATACATAGATGTAAAAGCAAAAAGCAATGGCTTTTGACAAGCCCTCCAAAAATTGACCCTTTTTATTGGCAGATGCCTGCCGGGGTTCTTCCATACATTGATGTAAAAGCAACAAGCAATGGCTTTTGACAAGCCCTCCAAAAATTGACCCTTTTTTTGGCAGATGCCTGCCGGGGTTCTTCCATACATGAATGTAAAAGCAACAAGCAATGGCTTTTGACAAGCCCTCCAAAAATGTACCCTTTTTTTGGCAGATGCCTGCCGGGGTTCTTCCATACATAGATGTAAAAGCAACAAGCAATGGCTTTTGACAAGCCCTCCAAAAATTGACCCTTTTTAGTGCCAGATGCCTGCCGGGGTTCTTCCATACATGGATGTAAAAGCAACAAGCAATGGCTTTTGACAAGCCCTCCAAAAATTGACCCTTTTTATTGGCAGATGCCTGCCGGGGTTCTTCCATACATGGATGTAAAAGCAACAAGCAATGGCTTTTGACAAGCCCTCCAAAAATTGAACCTTTTTATTGGCAGATGCCTGCCGGGGTTCTTCCATACATGAATGTAAAAGCAACAAGCAATGGCTTTTGACAAGCCCTCCAAAAATGTACCCTTTTTTTGGCAGATGCCTGCCGGGGTTCTTCCATACATAGATGTAAAAGCAACAAGCAATGGCTTTTGACAAGCCCTCCAAAAATTGACCCTTTTTAGTGGCAGATGCCTGCCGGGGTTCTTCCATACATGGATGTAAAAGCAACAAGCAATGGCTTTTGACATGCCCTCCAAAAATGTACCCTTTTTTTGGCAGATGCCTGCCGGGGTTCTTCCATACATAGATGTAAAAGCAACAAGCAATGGCTTTTGACAAGCCCTCCAAAAATTGACCCTTTTTAGTGGCAGATGCCTGCCGGGGTTCTTCCATACATGGATGTAAAAGCAACAAGCAATGGCTTTTGACAAGCCCTCCAAAAATTGACCCTTTTTAGAGGCAGATGCCTGCCGGGGTTCTTCCATAGATAGATGTAAAAGCAACAAGCAATGGCTTTTGACAAGCCCTCCAAAAATTGACCCTTTTTATTGGCAGATGCCTGCCGGGGTTCTTCCATAGATAGATGTAAAAGCAACAAGCAATGGCTTTTGACAAGCCCTCCAAAAATGTACCCTTTTTTTGGCAGATGCCTGCCGGGGTTCTTCCATACATAGATGTAAAAGCAACAAGCAATGGCTTTTGACAAGCCCTCCAAAAATGTACCCTTTTAATTGGCAGATGCCTGCCGGGGTTCTTCCATACATAGATGTAAAAGCAACAAGCAATGGCTTTTGACAAGCCCTCCAAAAATTGACCCTTTTTAGTGGCAGATGCCTGCCGGGGTTCTTCCATACACGGATGTAAAAGCAACAAGCAATGGCTTTTGACAAGCCCTCCAAAAATTGACCCTTTTTAGTGGCAGATGCCTGCCGGGGTTCTTCCATACATGGATGTAAAAGCAACAAGCAATGGTGTTGACAAGCCCTCCAAAAATTGACCCTTTTTTTTGGCAGATGCCTGCCGGGGTTCTTCCATACATAGATGTAAAAGCAACAAGCAATGGCTTTTGACAAGCTCTCCATAAATTGACCCTTTTTATTGGCAGATGCCTGCCGGGGTTCTTCCATACATAGATGTAAAAGCAAAAAGCAATGGCTTTTGACAAGCCCTCCAAAAATTGACCCTTTTTATTGGCAGATGCCTGCCGGGGTTCTTCCATACATTGATGTAAAAGCAACAAGCAATGGCTTTTGACAAGCCCTCCAAAAATTGACCCTTTTTTTGGCAGATGCCTGCCGGGGTTCTTCCATACATGAATGTAAAAGCAACAAGCAATGGCTTTTGACAAGCCCTCCAAAAATGTACCCTTTTTTTGGCAGATGCCTGCCGGGGTTCTTCCATACATAGATGTAAAAGCAACAAGCAATGGCTTTTGACAAGCCCTCCAAAAATTGACCCTTTTTAGTGCCAGATGCCTGCCGGGGTTCTTCCATACATGGATGTAAAAGCAACAAGCAATGGCTTTTGACAAGCCCTCCAAAAATTGACCCTTTTTATTGGCAGATGCCTGCCGGGGTTCTTCCATACATGGATGTAAAAGCAACAAGCAATGGCTTTTGACAAGCCCTCCAAAAATTGAACCTTTTTATTGGCAGATGCCTGCCGGGGTTCTTCCATACATGAATGTAAAAGCAACAAGCAATGGCTTTTGACAAGCCCTCCAAAAATGTACCCTTTTTTTGGCAGATGCCTGCCGGGGTTCTTCCATACATAGATGTAAAAGCAACAAGCAATGGCTTTTGACAAGCCCTCCAAAAATTGACCCTTTTTAGTGGCAGATGCCTGCCGGGGTTCTTCCATACATGGATGTAAAAGCAACAAGCAATGGCTTTTGACATGCCCTCCAAAAATGTACCCTTTTTTTGGCAGATGCCTGCCGGGGTTCTTCCATACATAGATGTAAAAGCAACAAGCAATGGCTTTTGACAAGCCCTCCAAAAATTGACCCTTTTTAGTGGCAGATGCCTGCCGGGGTTCTTCCATACATGGATGTAAAAGCAACAAGCAATGGCTTTTGACAAGCCCTCCAAAAATTGACCCTTTTTAGAGGCAGATGCCTGCCGGGGTTCTTCCATAGATAGATGTAAAAGCAACAAGCAATGGCTTTTGACAAGCCCTCCAAAAATTGACCCTTTTTATTGGCAGATGCCTGCCGGGGTTCTTCCATACATGGATGTAAAAGCAACAAGCAATGGCTTTTGACAAGCCCTCCAAAAATTTACCCTTTTTTTGGCAAATGCCTGCCGGGGTTCTTCCATACATAGATGTAAAAGCAATAAGCAATGGCTTTTGACAAGCCCTCCAAAAATTTACCCCTTTTATTGGCAGATGCCTGCCGGGGTTCTTCCATACATAGATGTAAAAGCAACAAGCAATGGCTTTTGACAAGCCCTCCAAAAATTGACCCTTTTTATTGGCAGATGCCTGCCGGGGTTCTTCCATACATAGATGTAAAAGCAACAAGCAATGGCTTTTGACAAGCACTCCAAAAATTTACCCTTTTTTTGGCAGATGCCTGCCGGGGTTCTTCCATACATGGATGTAAAAGCAACAAGCAATGGCTTTTGACAAGCCCTCCAAAAATTGACCCTTTTTATTGGCAGATGCCTGCCGGGGTTCTTCCATACATGGATGTAAAAGCAACAAGCAATGGCTTTTGACAAGCCCTCCAAAAATTGACCCTTTTTATTGGCAGATGCCTGCCGGGGTTCTTCCATACATGGATGTAAAAGCAACAAGCAATGGCTTTTGACAAGCCCTCCAAAAATTGACCCTTTTTATTGGCAGATGCCTGCCGGGGTTCTTCCATACATGGATGTAAAAGCAACAAGCAATGGCTTTTGACAAGCCCTCCAAAAATTGACCCTTTTTTTTGGCAGATGCCTGCCGGGGTTCTTCCATACATGAATGTAAAAGCAAGAAGCAATGGCTTTTCACAAGCCCTCCAAAAATTGACCCTTTTTATTGGCAGATGCCTGCCGGGGTTCTTCCATACATAGATGTAAAAGCAACAAGCAATGGCTTTTGACAAGCACTCCAAAAATTGACCCTTTTTATTGGCAGATGCCTGCCGGGGTTCTTCCATACATGGATGTAAGAGCAACAAGCAATGGCTTTTGACAAGCCCTCCAAAAATGTACCCTTTTAATTGGCAGATGCCTGCCGGGGTTCTTCCATACATAGATGTAAAAGCAACAAGCAATGGCTTTTGACAAGCCCTCCAAAAATTTACCCTTTTTAGTGGCAGATGCCTGCCGGGGTTCTTCCATACATAGATGTAAAAGCAACAAGCAATGGCTTTTGACAAGCCCTCCAAAAATTGACCCTTTTTAGTGGCAGATGCCTGCCGGGGTTCTTCCATACATGGATGTAAAAGCAACAAGCAATGGCTTTTGACAAGCCCTCCAAAAATTGACCCTTTTTTTTGGCAGATGCCTGCCGGGGTTCTTCCATACATAGATGTAAAAGCAACAAGCAATGGCTTTTGACAAGCCCTCCAAAAATTGACCCTTTTTTTGGCAGATGCCTGCCGGGGTTCTTCCATACATGAATGTAAAAGCAACAAGCAATGGCTTTTGACAAGCCCTCCAAAAATGTACCCTTTTTTTGGCAGATGCCTGCCGGGGTTCTTCCATACATAGATGTAAAAGCAACAAGCAATGGCTTTTGACAAGCCCTCCAAAAATTGACCCTTTTTAGTGGCAGATGCCTGCCGGGGTTCTTCCATACATGGATGTAAAAGCAACAAGCAATGGCTTTTGACAAGCCCTCCAAAAATTGACCCTTTTTATTGGCAGATGCCTGCCGGGGTTCTTCCATACATGGATGTAAAAGCAACAAGCAATGGCTTTTGACAAGCCCTCCAAAAATTGACCCTTTTTATTGGCAGATGCCTGCCGGGGTTCTTCCATACATGAATGTAAAAGCAACAAGCAATGGCTTTTGACAAGCCCTCCAAAAATGTACCCTTTTTTTGGCAGATGCCTGCCGGGGTTCTTCCATACATAGATGTAAAAGCAACAAGCAATGGCTTTTGACAAGCCCTCCAAAAATTGACCCTTTTTAGTGGCAGATGCCTGCCGGGGTTCTTCCATACATGGATGTAAAAGCAACAAGCAATGGCTTTTGACAAGCCCTCCAAAAATTGACCCTTTTTATTGGCAGATGCCTGCCGGGGTTCTTCCATACATGGATGTAAAAGCAACAAGCAATGGCTTTTGACAAGCCCTCCAAAAATTGACCCTTTTTTTTTGGCAGATGCCTTCCGGGGTTCTTCCATACATGAATGTAAAAGCAACAAGCAATGGTTTTTCACAAGCCCTCCAAAAATTTACCCTTTTTATTGGCAGATGCCTGCCGGGGTTCTTCCATACATAGATGTAAAAGCAACAAGCAATGGCTTTTGACAAGCCCTCCAAAAATTGACCCTTTTTATTGGCAGATGCCTGCCGGGGTTCTTCCATACATGGATGTAAAAGCAACAAGCAATGGCTTTTGACATGCCCTCCAAAAATGTACCCTTTTTTTGGCAGATGCCTGCCGGGGTTCTTCCATACATAGATGTAAAAGCAACAAGCAATGGCTTTTGACAAGCCCTCCAAAAATTGACCCTTTTTAGTGGCAGATGCCTGCCGGGGTTCTTCCATACATGGATGTAAAAGCAACAAGCAATGGCTTTTGACAAGCCCTCCAAAAATTGACCCTTTTTAGAGGCAGATGCCTGCCGGGGTTCTTCCATAGATAGATGTAAAAGCAACAAGCAATGGCTTTTGACAAGCCCTCCAAAAATTGACCCTTTTTATTGGCAGATGCCTGCCGGGGTTCTTCCATACATGGATGTAAAAGCAACAAGCAATGGCTTTTGACAAGCCCTCCAAAAATTTACCCTTTTTTTGGCAAATGCCTGCCGGGGTTCTTCCATACATAGATGTAAAAGCAATAAGCAATGGCTTTTGACAAGCCCTCCAAAAATTTACCCCTTTTATTGGCAGATGCCTGCCGGGGTTCTTCCATACATTGATGTAAAAGCAACAAGCAATGGCTTTTGACAAGCCCTCCAAAAATTGACCCTTTTTTTGGCAGATGCCTGCCGGGGTTCTTCCATACATAGATGTAAAAGCAACAAGCAATGGCTTTTGACAAGCCGTCCAAAAATTGACCCTTTTTATTGGCAGATGCCTGCCGGGGTTCTTCCATACATAGATGTAAAAGCAACAAGCAATGGCTTTTGACAAGCACTCCAAAAATTTACCCTTTTTTTGGCAGATGCCTGCCGGGGTTCTTCCATACATGGATGTAAAAGCAACAAGCAATGGCTTTTGACAAGCCCTCCAAAAATTGACCCTTTTTATTGGCAGATGCCTGCCGGGGTTCTTCCATACATGGATGTAAAAGCAACAAGCAATGGCTTTTGACAAGCCCTCCAAAAATTGACCCTTTTTATTGGCAGATGCCTGCCGGGGTTCTTCCATACATGGATGTAAAAGCAACAAGCAATGGCTTTTGACAAGCCCTCCAAAAATTGACCCTTTTTATTGGCAGATGCCTGCCGGGGTTCTTCCATACATGGATGTAAGAGCAACAAGCAATGGCTTTTGACAAGCCCTCCAAAAATGTACCCTTTTAATTGGCAGATGCCTGCCGGGGTTCTTCCATACATAGATGTAAAAGCAACAAGCAATGGCTTTTGACAAGCCCTCCAAAAATTTACCCTTTTTAGTGGCAGATGCCTGCCGGGGTTCTTCCATACATAGATGTAAAAGCAACAAGCAATGGCTTTTGACAAGCCCTCCAAAAATGTACCCTTTTAATTGGCAGATGCCTGCCGGGGTTCTTCCATACATAGATGTAAAAGCAACAAGCAATGGCTTTTGACAAGCCCTCCAAAAATTGACCCTTTTTAGTGGCAGATGCCTGCCGGGGTTCTTCCATACATGGATGTAAAAGCAACAAGCAATGGCTTTTGACAAGCCCTCCAAAAATTGACCCTTTTTAGTGGCAGATGCCTGCCGGGGTTCTTCCATACATGGATGTAAAAGCAACAAGCAATGGCTTTTGACAAGCCCTCCAAAAATTGACCCTTTTTTTTGGCAGATGCCTGCCGGGGTTCTTCCATACATAGATGTAAAAGCAACAAGCAATGGCTTTTGACAAGCTCTCCATAAATTGACCCTTTTTATTGGCAGATGCCTGCCGGGGTTCTTCCATACATAGATGTAAAAGCAAAAAGCAATGGCTTTTGACAAGCCCTCCAAAAATTGACCCTTTTTATTGGCAGATGCCTGCCGGGGTTCTTCCATACATTGATGTAAAAGCAACAAGCAATGGCTTTTGACAAGCCCTCCAAAAATGTACCCTTTTTTTGGCAGATGCCTGCCGGGGTTCTTCCATACATAGATGTAAAAGCAACAAGCAATGGCTTTTGACAAGCCCTCCAAAAATTGACCCTTTTTAGTGGCAGATGCCTGCCGGGGTTCTTCCATACATGGATGTAAAAGCAACAAGCAATGGCTTTTGACAAGCCCTCCAAAAATTGACCCTTTTTATTGGCAGATGCCTGCCGGGGTTCTTCCATACATGGATGTAAAAGCAACAAGCAATGGCTTTTGACAAGCCCTCCAAAAATTGACCCTTTTTATTGGCAGATGCCTGCCGGGGTTCTTCCATACATGAATGTAAAAGCAACAAGCAATGGCTTTTGACAAGCCCTCCAAAAATGTACCCTTTTTTTGGCAGATGCCTGCCGGGGTTCTTCCATACATAGATGTAAAAGCAACAAGCAATGGCTTTTGACAAGCCCTCCAAAAATTGACCCTTTTTAGTGGCAGATGCCTGCCGGGGTTCTTCCATACATGGATGTAAAAGCAACAAGCAATGGCTTTTGACAAGCCCTCCAAAAATTGACCCTTTTTATTGGCAGATGCCTGCCGGGGTTCTTCCATACATGGATGTAAAAGCAACAAGCAATGGCTTTTGACAAGCCCTCCAAAAATTGACCCTTTTTTTTTGGCAGATGCCTTCCGGGGTTCTTCCATACATGAATGTAAAAGCAACAAGCAATGGTTTTTCACAAGCCCTCCAAAAATTGACCCTTTTTATTGGCAGATGCCTGCCGGGGTTCTTCCATACATAGATGTAAAAGCAACAAGCAATGGCTTTTGACAAGCCCTCCAAAAATTGACCCTTTTTATTGGCAGATGCCTGCCGGGGTTCTTCCATACATGGATGTAAAAGCAACAAGCAATGGCTTTTGACATGCCCTCCAAAAATGTACCCTTTTTTTGGCAGATGCCTGCCGGGGTTCTTCCATACATAGATGTAAAAGCAACAAGCAATGGCTTTTGACAAGCCCTCCAAAAATTGACCCTTTTTAGTGGCAGATGCCTGCCGGGGTTCTTCCATACATGGATGTAAAAGCAACAAGCAATGGCTTTTGACAAGCCCTCCAAAAATTGACCCTTTTTAGAGGCAGATGCCTGCCGGGGTTCTTCCATAGATAGATGTAAAAGCAACAAGCAATGGCTTTTGACAAGCCCTCCAAAAATTGACCCTTTTTATTGGCAGATGCCTGCCGGGGTTCTTCCATACATGGATGTAAAAGCAACAAGCAATGGCTTTTGACAAGCCCTCCAAAAATTGACCCTTTTTTTGGCAAATGCCTGCCGGGGTTCTTCCATACATAGATGTAAAAGCAATAAGCAATGGCTTTTGACAAGCCCTCCAAAAATTTACCCCTTTTATTGGCAGATGCCTGCCGGGGTTCTTCCATACATAGATGTAAAAGCAACAAGCAATGGCTTTTGACAAGCCCTCCAAAAATTGACCCTTTTTAGTGGCAGATGCCTGCCGGGGTTCTTCCATACATGGATGTAAAAGCAACAAGCAATGGCTTTTGACAAGCCCTCCAAAAATGTACCCTTTTTATTGGCAGATGCCTGCCGGGGTTCTTCCATACATGGATGTAAAAGCAACAAGCAATGGCTTTTGACAAGCCCTCCAAAAATTGACCCTTTTTTTTGGCAGATGCCTTCCGGGGTTCTTCCATACATGAATGTAAAAGCAACAAGCAATGGCTTTTCACAAGCCCTCCAAAAATTTACCCTTTATATTGGCAGATGCCTGCCGGGGTTCTTCCATACATAGATGTAAAAGCAACAAGCAATGGCTTTTGACAAGCCCTCCAAAAATTGACCCTTTTTATTGGCAGATGCCTGCCGGGGTTCTTCCATACATGGATGTAAAAGCAACAAGCAATGGCTTTTGACAAGCCCTCCAAAAATTTACCCTTTTTTTGGCAGATGCCTGCCGGGGTTCTTCCATACATAGATGTAAAAGCAACAAGCAATGGCTTTTGACAAGCCCTCCAAAAATTGACCCTTTTTAGTGGCAGATGCCTGCCGGGGTTCTTCCATACATGGATGTAAAAGCAACAAGCAATGGCTTTTGACAAGCCCTCCAAAAATTGATCCTTTTTAGTGGCAGATGCCTGCCGGGGTTCTTCCATAGATAGATGTAAAAGCAACAAGCAATGGCTTTTGACAAGCCCTCCAAAAATTGACCCTTTTTATTGGCAGATGCCTGCCGGGGTTCTTCCATACATGGATGTAAAAGCAACAAGCAATGGCTTTTGACAAGCCCTCCAAAAATTTACCCTTTTTTTGGCAAATGCCTGCCGGGGTTCTTCCATACATAGATGTAAAAGCAACAAGCAATGGCTTTTGACAAGCCCTCCAAAAATTGACCCTTTTTATTGGCAGATGCCTGCCGGGGTTCTTCCATACATGAATGTAAAAGCAACAAGCAATGGCTTTTCACAAGCCCTACAAAAATTGACCCTTTCTATTGGCAGATGCCTGCCGGGGTTCTTCCATACATAGTTGTAAAAGCAACAAGCAATGGCTTTTGACAAGCCCTCCAAAAATTTACCCTTTTTTTGGCAGATGCCTGCCGGGGTTCTTCCATACATAGATGTAAAAGCAACAAGCAATGGCTTTTGACAAGCCCTCCAAAAATTGACCCTTTTTAGTGGCAGATGCCTGCCGGGGTTCTTCCATACATGGATGTAAAAGCAACAAGCAATGGCTTTTGACAAGCCCTCCAAAAATTGACCCTTTTTTTTGGCAGATGCCTGCCGGGGTTCTTCCATACATAGATGTAAAAGCAACAAGCAATGGATTTTGACAAGCCCTCCAAAAATTGACCCTTTTTATTGGCAGATGCCTGCCGGGGTTCTTCCATACATGGATGTAAAAGCAACAAGCAATGGCTTTTGACAAGCCCTCCAAAAATGTACCCTTTTTATTGGCAGATGCCTGCCGGGGTTCTTCCATAGATAGATGTAAAAGCAACAAGCAATGGCTTTTGACAAGCCCTCCAAAAATTGACCCTTTTTATTGGCAGATGCCTGCCGGGGTTCTTCCATACATGGATGTAAAAGCAACAAGCAATGGCTTTTGACAAGCCCTCCAAAAATTTACCCTTTTTTTGGCAGATGCCTGCCGGGGTTCTTCCATACATGGATGTAAAAGCAACAAGCAATGACTTTTGACAAGCCCTCCAAAAATGTACCCTTTTTTTGGCAGATGCCTGCCGGGGTTCTTCCATACATGGATGTAAAAGCAACAAGCAATGACTTTTGACAAGCCCTCCAAAAATGTACCCTTTTTTTGGCAGATGCCTGCCGGGGTTCTTCCATACATAGATGTAAAAGCAACAAGCAATGGCTTTTGACAAGCCCTCCAAAAATTGACCCTTTTTAGTGGCAGATGCCTTTCCCGGGGTTCTTCCATACATAGATGTAAAAGCAACAAGCAATGGCTTTTGACAAGCCCTCCAAAAATTGACCCTTTTTAGTGGCAGATGCCTGCCGGGGTTCTTCCATACATGGATGTAAAAGCAACAAGCAATGGCTTTTGACAAGCCCTCCAAAAATTTACCCTTTTTTTGGCAAATGCCTGCCGGGGTTCTTCCATACATAGATGTAAAAGCAACAAGCAATGGCTTTTGACAAGCCCTCCAAAAATTTACCCTTTTTTTGGCAGATGCCTGCCGGGGTTCTTCCATACATGGATGTAAAAGTAACAAGCAATGGCTTTTGACAAGCCCTCCAAAAATTGACCCTTTTTATTGGCAGATGCCTGCCGGGGTTCTTCCATACATGAATGTAAAAGCAACAAGCAATGGCTTTTGACAAGCCCTCCAAAAATTGACCCTTTTTATTGGCAGATGCCTGCCGGGGTTCTTCCATACATAGATGTAAAAGCAACAAAGCAATGGCTTTTGACAAGCACTCCAAAAATTGACCCTTTTTATTGGCAGATGCCTGCCGGGGTTCTTCCATACATGGATGTAAAAGCAACAAGCAATGGCTTTTGACAAGCCCTCCAAAAATGTACCCTTTTAATTGGCAGATGCCTGCCGGGGTTCTTCCATACATAGATGTAAAAGCAACAAGCAATGGCTTTTGACAAGCCCTCCAAAAATTGACCCTTTTTAGTGGCAGATGCCTGCCGGGGTTCTTCCATACATGGATGTAAAAGCAACAAGCAATGGCTTTTGACAAGCCCTCCAAAAATTGACCCTTTTTAGTGGCAGATGCCTGCCGGGGTTCTTCCATAGATAGATGTAAAAGCAACAAGCAATGGCTTTTGATAAGCCCTCCAAGAATTGACCCTTTTTATTGGCAGATGCCTGCCGGGGTTCTTCCATAGATAGATGTAAAAGCAACAAGCAATGGCTTTTGATAAGCCCTCCAAGAATTGACCCTTTTTATTGGCAGATGCCTGCCGGGGTTCTTCCATACATGGATGTAAAAGCAACAAGCAATGGCTTTTGACAAGCCCTCCAAAAATGTACCCTTTTTTTGGCAAATGCCTGCCGGGGTTCTTCCATACATAGATGTAAAAGCAACAAGCAATGGCTTTTGACAAGCCCTCCAAAAATTTACCCCTTTTATTGGCAGATGCCTGCCGGGGTTCTTCCATACATGAATGTAAAAGCAACAAGCAATGGCTTTTCACAAGCCCTCCAAAAATTGACCCTTTCTATTGGCAGATGCCTGCCGGGGTTCTTCCATACATGAATGTAAAAGCAACAAGCAATGGCTTTTGACAAGCCCTCCAAAAATTTACCCTTTTTATTGGAAGATGCCTGCCGGGGTTCTTCCATACATGGATGTAAAAGCAACAAGCAATGGCTTTTGACAAGCCCTCCAAAAATTGACCCTTTTTTTTGGCAGATGCCTGCCGGGGTTCTTCCATACATAGATGTAAAAGCAACAAGCAATGGCTTTTGACAAGCTCTCCATAAATTGACCCTTTTTATTGGCAGATGCCTGCCGGGGTTCTTCCATACATAGATGTAAAAGCAACAAGCAATGGCTTTTGACAAGCTCTCCATAAATTGACCCTTTTTATTGGCAGATGCCTGCCGGGGTTCTTCCATACATAGATGTAAAAGCAAAAAGCAATGGCTTTTGACAAGCCCTCCAAAAATTGACCCTTTTTATTGGCAGATGCCTGCCGGGGTTCTTCCATACATAGATGTAAAAGCAACAAGCAATGGCTTTTGACAAGCCCTCCAAAAATTGACCCTTTTTAGTGGCAGATGCCTGCCGGGGTTCTTCCATACATGGATTTAAAAGCAACAAGCAATGGCTTTTGACAAGCCCTCCAAAAATTTACCCTTTTTTTGGCAAATGCCTGCCGGGGTTCTTCCATACATAGATGTAAAAGCAACAAGCAATGGCTTTTGACAAGCCCTCCAAAAATGTACCCCTTTTATTGGCAGATGCCTGCCGGGGTTCTTCCATACATGAATGAAAAAGTAACAAGCAATGGCTTTTGACAAGCCCTCCAAAAATTGACCCTTTCTACTGGCAGATGCATGCCGGGGTTCTTCCATACATAGTTGTAAAAGCAAGAAGCAATGGCTTTTGACAAGCCCTCCAAAAATTGACCCTTTTTTTGGCAGATGCCTGCCGGGGTTCTTCCATACATGGATGTAAAAGCAACAAGCAATGGCTTTTGACAAGCCCTCCAAAAATGTACCCTTTTTTTTGGCAGATGCCTGCCGGTGTTCTTCCATACATAGATGTAAAAGCAAAAAGCAATGGCTTTTGACAAGCCCTCCAAAAATTGACCCTTTTTATTGGCAGATGCCTGCCGGGGTTCTTCCATACATGGATGTAAAAGCAACAAGCAATGGCTTTTGACAAGCCCTCCAAAAATGTACCCTTTTTTTTGGCAGATGCCTGCCGGTGTTCTTCCATACATAGATGTAAAAGCAAAAAGCAATGGCTTTTGACAAGCCCTCCAAAAATTGACCCTTTTTATTGGCAGATGCCTGCCGGGGTTCTTCCATACATGGATGTAAAAGCAACAAGCAATGGCTTTTGACAAGCCCTCCAAAAATTTACCCCTTTTATTGGCAGATGCCTGCCGGGGTTCTTCCATACATGAATGTAAAAGCAACAAGCAATGGCTTTTGACAAGCCCTCCAAAAATTGACCCTTTTTTTTTGCAGATGCCTGCCGGGGTTCTTCCATACATAGATGTAAAAGCAACAAGCAATGGCTTTTGATAAGCCCTCCAAAAATTGACCCTTTTTTTTGGCAGATGCCTGCCGGGGTTCTTCCATACATAGATGTAAAAGCAACAAGCAATGGCTTTTGATAAGCCCTCCAAAAATTGACCCTTTTTTTTGGCAGATGCCTGCCGGGGTTCTTCCATACATGGATGTAAAAGCAACAAGCAATGGCTTTTGACATGCCCTCCAAAAATTGACCCTTTTTATTGGCAGATGCCTGCCGGGGTTCTTCCATACATGGATGTAAAAGTAACAAGCAATGGCTTTTGACAAGCCCTCCAAAAATTGACCCTTTTTAGTGGCAGATGCCTGCCGGGGTTCTTCCATACATAGATGTAAAAGTAACAAGCAATGGCTTTTCACAAGCCCTCCAAAAATTGACCCTTTTTATTGGCAGATGCCTGCCGGGGTTCTTCCATACATTAATGTAAAAGCAACAAGCAATGGCTTTTGACAAGCCCTCCAAAAATTGACCCTTTTTTTTGGCAGATGCCTGCCGGGGTTCTTCCATACATAGATGTAAAAGCAACAAGCAATGGCTTTTGACAAGCCCTCCAAAAATTGACCCTTTTTATTGGCAGATGCCTGCCGGGGTTCTTCCATACATAGATGTAAAAGTAACAAGCAATGGCTTTTGACAAGCCCTCCAAAAATTGACCCTTTTTATTGGCAGATGCCTGCCGGGGTTCTTCCATACATAGATGTAAAAGCAAAAAGCAATGGCTTTTGACAAGCCCTCCAAAAATGTACCCTTTTTATTGGTAGATGCCTGCCGGGGTTCTTCCATACATGAATGTAAAAGCAACAAGCAATGGCTTTTGACAAGCCCTCCAAAATTGTACCCTTTTTTTTGGCAGATGCCTGCCGGGGGTCTACCATACATGGATGTAAAAGCAACAAGCAATGGCTTTTCACAAGCCCTCCAAAAATTTACCCTTTTTAGTGGCAGATGCCAGCCGGGGTTCTTCCATACATGGATGTAAAAGCAACAAGCAATGGCTTTTGACAAGCCCTCCAAAAATGTACCCTTTTTTTTGGCAGATGCCTGCCGGGGTTCTTCCATACATAGATGTAAAAGCAAAAAGCAATGGCTTTTGACAAGCCCTCCAAAAATTTACCCTTTTTATTGGCAGATGCCTGCCGGGGTTCTTCCATACATGGATGTAAAAGTAACAAGCAATGGCTTTTCACAAGCCGTCCAAAAATTTACCCTTTGTATTGGCAGATGCCTGCCGGGGTTCTTCCATACATTAATGTAAAAGCAACAAGCAATGGCTTTTCACAAGCCCTCCAAAAATTTACCCTTTTTATTTAGCAGATGCCTGCCGGGGTTCTTCCATACATAGATGTAAAAGCAACAAGCAATGGCTTTTGACAAGCCCTCCAAAAATTGACCCTTTTTTTTGGCAGATGCCTGCCGGGGTTCTTCCATACATAGATGTAAAAGCAACAAGCAATGGCTTTTGACAAGCCCTCCAAAAATTGACCCTTTTTATTGGCAGATGCCTGCCAGGGTTCTTCCATACATAGATGTAAAAGCAACAAGCAATGGCTTTTGATAAGCCCTCCAAAAATTGACCCTTTTTTTTGGCAGATGCCTGCCGGGGTTCTTCAATACATAGATGTAAAAGCAACAAGCAATGGCTTTTGATAAGCCCTCCAAAAATTGACCCTTTTTTTTTGGCAGATGCCTGCCGGGGTTCTTCCATACATGGATGTAAAAGCAACAAGCAATGGCTTTTCACAAGCCCTCCAAAAATTTACCCTTTTTAGTGGCAGATGCCTGCCGGGGTTCTTCCATACATGGATGTAAAAGCAACAAGCAATCGCTTTTGACAAGCCCTCCAAAAATGTACCCTTTTTTTTGGCAGATGCCTGCCGGGGTTCTTCCATACATAGATGTAAAAGCAAAAAGCAATGGCTTTTGACAAGCCCTCCAAAAATTGACCCTTTTTATTGGCAGATGCCTGCCGGGGTTCTTCCATACATGGATGTAAAAGCAACAAGCAATGGCTTTTGACAAGCCCTCCAAAAATTGACCCTTTTTATTGGCAGATGCCTGCCGGGGTTATTCCATATATAGATGTAAAAGCAACAAGCAATGGCTTTTCACAAGCCCTCCAAAAATTGACCCTTTTTAGTGGCAGATGCCTGCCGGGGTTCTTCCATACATGGATGTAAAAGCAACAAGCAATGGCTTTTCACAAGCCCTCCAAAAATTGACCCTTTTTTTTGGCAGATGCCTGCCGGGGTTCTTCCATACATAGATGTAAAAGCAACAAGCAATGGCTTTTGACAAGCTCTCCATAAATTGACCCTTTTTATTGGCAGATGCCTGCCGGGGTTCTTCCATACATAGATGTAAAAGCAACAAGCAATGGCTTTTGACAAGCTCTCCATAAATTGACCCTTTTTATTGGCAGATGCCTGCCGGGGTTCTTCCATACATAGATGTAAAAGCAAAAAGCAATGGCTTTTGACAAGCCCTCCAAAAATTGACCCTTTTTATTGGCAGATGCCTGCCGGGGTTCTTCCATACATAGATGTAAAAGCAACAAGCAATGGCTTTTGACAAGCCCTCCAAAAATTGACCCTTTTTAGTGGCAGATGCCTGCCGGGGTTCTTCCATACATGGATTTAAAAGCAACAAGCAATGGCTTTTGACAAGCCCTCCAAAAATTTACCCTTTTTTTGGCAAATGCCTGCCGGGGTTCTTCCATACATAGATGTAAAAGCAACAAGCAATGGCTTTTGACAAGCCCTCCAAAAATTTACCCCTTTTATTGGCAGATGCCTGCCGGGGTTCTTCCATACATGAATGAAAAAGCAACAAGCAATGGCTTTTGACAAGCCCTCCAAAAATTGACCCTTTCTACTGGCAGATGCATGCCGGGGTTCTTCCATACATAGTTGTAAAAGCAAGAAGCAATGGCTTTTGACAAGCCCTCCAAAAATTGACCCTTTTTTTGGCAGATGCCTGCCGGGGTTCTTCCATACATGGATGTAAAAGCAACAAGCAATGGCTTTTGACAAGCCCTCCAAAAATGTACCCTTTTTTTTGGCAGATGCCTGCCGGTGTTCTTCCATACATAGATGTAAAAGCAAAAAGCAATGGCTTTTGACAAGCCCTCCAAAAATTGACCCTTTTTATTGGCAGATGCCTGCCGGGGTTCTTCCATACATGGATGTAAAAGCAACAAGCAATGGCTTTTGACAAGCCCTCCAAAAATGTACCCTTTTTTTTGGCAGATGCCTGCCGGTGTTCTTCCATACATAGATGTAAAAGCAAAAAGCAATGGCTTTTGACAAGCCCTCCAAAAATTGACCCTTTTTATTGGCAGATGCCTGCCGGGGTTCTTCCATACATGGATGTAAAAGCAACAAGCAATGGCTTTTGACAAGCCCTCCAAAAATTTACCCCTTTTATTGGCAGATGCCTGCCGGGGTTCTTCCATACATGAATGTAAAAGCAACAAGCAATGGCTTTTGACAAGCCCTCCAAAAATTGACCCTTTTTTTTTGCAGATGCCTGCCGGGGTTCTTCCATACATAGATGTAAAAGCAACAAGCAATGGCTTTTGACAAGCCCTCCAAAAATGTACCCTTTTTTTTGGCAGATGCCTGCCGGTGTTCTTCCATACATAGATGTAAAAGCAAAAAGCAATGGCTTTTGACAAGCCCTCCAAAAATTGACCCTTTTTATTGGCAGATGCCTGCCGGGGTTCTTCCATACATGGATGTAAAAGCAACAAGCAATGGCTTTTGACAAGCCCTCCAAAAATTTACCCCTTTTATTGGCAGATGCCTGCCGGGGTTCTTCCATACATGAATGTAAAAGCAACAAGCAATGGCTTTTGACAAGCCCTCCAAAAATTGACCCTTTTTTTTTGCAGATGCCTGCCGGGGTTCTTCCATACATAGATGTAAAAGCAACAAGCAATGGCTTTTGATAAGCCCTCCAAAAATTGACCCTTTTTTTTGGCAGATGCCTGCCGGGGTTCTTCCATACATAGATGTAAAAGCAACAAGCAATGGCTTTTGATAAGCCCTCCAAAAATTGACCCTTTTTTTTGGCAGATGCCTGCCGGGGTTCTTCCATACATGGATGTAAAAGCAACAAGCAATGGCTTTTGACATGCCCTCCAAAAATTGACCCTTTTTATTGGCAGATGCCTGCCGGGGTTCTTCCATACATGGATGTAAAAGTAACAAGCAATGGCTTTTGACAAGCCCTCCAAAAATTGACCCTTTTTAGTGGCAGATGCCTGCCGGGGTTCTTCCATACATAGATGTAAAAGTAACAAGCAATGGCTTTTCACAAGCCCTCCAAAAATTGACCCTTTTTATTGGCAGATGCCTGCCGGGGTTCTTCCATACATTAATGTAAAAGCAACAAGCAATGGCTTTTGACAAGCCCTCCAAAAATTGACCCTTTTTTTTGGCAGATGCCTGCCGGGGTTCTTCCATACATAGATGTAAAAGCAACAAGCAATGGCTTTTGACAAGCCCTCCAAAAATTGACCCTTTTTATTGGCAGATGCCTGCCGGGGTTCTTCCATACATAGATGTAAAAGTAACAAGCAATGGCTTTTGACAAGCCCTCCAAAAATTGACCCTTTTTATTGGCAGATGCCTGCCGGGGTTCTTCCATACATAGATGTAAAAGCAAAAAGCAATGGCTTTTGACAAGCCCTCCAAAAATTGTACCCTTTTTATTGGTAGATGCCTGCCGGGGTTCTTCCATACATGAATGTAAAAGCAACAAGCAATGGCTTTTGACAAGCCCTCCAAAATTGTACCCTTTTTTTTGGCAGATGCCTGCCGGGGTTCTTCCATACATAGATGTAAAAGCAAAAAGCAATGGCTTTTCGACAAGCCCTCCAAAAATTTACCCTTTTTAGTGGCAGATGCCTGCCGGGGTTCTTCCATACATGGATGTAAAAGCAACAAGCAATGGCTTTTGACAAGCCCTCCAAAAATGTACCCTTTTTTTTGGCAGATGCCTGCCGGGGTTCTTCCATACATAGATGTAAAAGCAAAAAGCAATGGCTTTTGACAAGCCCTCCAAAAATTTACCCTTTTTATTGGC